>NW_015112869.1:148723-172093 GCF_001443285.1 Poecilia latipinna | reverse complement strand
AAAAGAACATTTATTTTTTTTTTGAATTTTTTAAAAAAATCTTTTTTGCTTTTTAAAATTTTTTTTTTAAAAAAAAAAAAAAAAAAAAAAAAGCAGCCTAATTTTGTTAATTATAATTATTTTTAAAAGGGTAAAACATCCAAAGGGGATGAATACTTTTTACATGCACCTGACAGACTGGGAAAGTTATTTTTTAAAAAGTAATGTAACCATGTTGTAGATTAGTGTGTCTCATTTTGCTTTAAGGGAAGCAAATCCAGAAAGCGGACGACAACACAAGGCACTGTAGGTGAAAACAAACCATCTTCAGCCACAGCTGGCCACAACTGAAACATCAAAGTAGCTCAGGTCGTATTTTTCAGTCTCACCGTGCTCAGAGTCGGTCAGCAAGAAGACGTCAGGATGTTCCGGATCGTCGGCCATCATGGCCATCAGACCCACCACGCACACACTCTTGCTGGATGTGGACTTAAACTGGCAGGAGGACAAATAAAATGGACTCGGTTAGCTTTTGCACAATGTGTCGAAATGTGTTACATGCAGCAGGAGATCAGAAGCCGACACCCTCCATAAAATCACCTCCGGATGAGAATAAAAACATGGAACTACGACTGCATCAGGAAAACAAGAGGAAACTGCATGACTAGTGTTTGCATTCTCTGTAGGTTCTAGTTATTTTAGGGTAAATATCTTAATATTAGGACCAAACACTATGTAATTATCACATTTAACATTATGTGCTTTAAGTGAAAACACTTCTGTTTGTCAAATATGATTTTAAAGGTTTTTAAAGTCATATCAGGTTTTTAAAGGTTCCCCATAGAGAAAATACTAAACAGAAGTTGGATGCATGTAGGAGAATGATTTACCGTACAGATTATTGGGATACACAGTTTGTGAGGACTCCTGCTAAACTATTCAACCATAGCAAATGAGATGCAGGTAGTTTTATTCCCTGTATGCTCTCCGTCATTTCTGTACTTTCCTAAAAATCACTTATTAACAGAGGAAGCCTCTAAAACAGTGGTTCTTAACCTTTTTTGAGGTAACGAACCCACCAGTTTCATATGCGCATTCACTGAACCCTTCTGTAGTGATAAATAAAATATGATTTTTTTTCCCTCCAAATTCAAGACATAGGGTTGGGTGACTGACCCAACTAGTATCTAGTTGGGTCACCCCATGATCACTAAGTCTTCTTAAAAGGTAGAGTCTCTGAGAAAAGTTCTTCAAACTTTTCAGTGTTTTCAGCAAAGTTGAGCTGACTGTCCAGGAACAACCCAAATTTGCCACAGTTTCAACAGGTTGGCCATCGAGAGAAACTGGAACCACTTTCAGGTCTTATTTAGATAATTTAATTAGCTCTACATTCTTAAGAGAATGAAAAATTAATAATAAATAATAAAAACTTTGCGGTATTCTGATTTAGTAATGTAATTATATTAGTTGTGTTACCACCCCCACGCCACTAGAGGCAGTAGCAACCCCGAAAAGATGTGATTGAGGAGCAGATTTAGAAGTCCAGTGATTTTCGTGGGGGTCACGTTCCGAAAATAACCCACGATAAGTGAAATCCGCGAAGTAGTTGCCTTTAGTTTTTACAATTATTATTCAGCATAATTAAATACTCTACATTGAAACCAAAGAACAAAACCTGTTCATCAATCCGGCCTTAATGTGATCTGGAGTCGTGTCATTAAAGCGTCTCCTCCAACCTGCCCAGCGAAATTCACAGCTGTATCTACGGCAGAGCGATGGATCTCGTCAACCGAGCCTCCAGTCGGTTTTGCGCTGATTCTGGCCACAGATTTTTCCAGCAGGAATTAAAAGATTTCAGCTTTCATCAACTGAATGGCCAAGCTGTATTACTTATATTTAAATACCGTAACGTTATTGGCACACAGGGAGAGAAGGATCTCGGAGACTGTTGAGCCAATCAGGACGCAGAGCACAATGCACTGTGGAAAAAAACTGCACAAAAAAATCCGCGAAGCAGCGAGACCACGAAAGGTGAACCGCGTTATAGCGAGGGATCACTGTACACCGAAAGCTACAGAATTTGGTAAAAACTGTGAGCTTTGTTGAAGTAATTAAAGACACAAGTTCAAATCCATACTGAGAGTGGAACTCCTTGGCTCAGCAATGTAACGTGATCCTCTGCAGCAAGTGATGGCAAAGCGTTGGCGCGTCATCACGACTTTACACGTGTCTTTACCTCCGCGGCAGAGGCTCCGCCGAACCCTTGAGACCGACTCATCGAAACCTTGGGGTTCGATCGAATCCAGTTTAAGAACCACTGCTCTAAAAGCTCAAACTGGAGCGGAAGAATTACTGACAAAAGCTTTGCGTGAAGCCACTTTGACACAGCTCCTATCATCTTCTGCGTGCAAACTACGACCGGTCACTTCCCACGAAGCCTCTGGACATCTTGTCCACTCGGCTGTTTCCTTCTCCCACCTCTCGGTTTTACTGAATCTTTCCTTCTTTCAAACTACCGAGCAGAACGATCCGGTGCATCACGCAACATCTTGTTAAACAGCTTAAAAAGGAAGAAAGAAAGAAACAAAGGAAGAAAGAGAGAAAGAAAAAAGGATGTAGCTTTTTGCCTTTGTTTTCTGTTAGCAAGAACAAGCAAAAATGTTTTTCTCTGAGTTCATCGGGTAATTAAGCTGTTTTTAGAGGTGCACAGGTAATGATCATCATGTGTTCACTCCTTATAAAATACACAGGCGCCTTTGGAGCATTCTTCGCACAACTGCAGCTCATATGGAGAACGAGGCTCTGTGCTGTTTGTTGCCCTCGTCTGCCAAAACAACTGAAATGACCTCGAGCAGCGCTCTCAAAAACGCAACTGAAGGACTCGGTACGACTTACATGCTTCCTCTCTGTGGCCTTCAGGGACTTGGCAGGGTAGTAGTAAAGCTGAGTTCCACAAAGCGCCACCCAGTATTTGGTCCAAGATGCCACCTGGACGCACAGACACATATTAAGATGAACCCAACAGTGAATAAGTAGCTTCATTTAAAAAAAAAAATTAAATCAAAAAAATACATATGCTCAGAAATGTACGTAAATGTATGTAAAAAGAAAAGGAACCCAAAAATTATTAGTTGAATGATTAAAAGGAGATTTTTGCAAAATAATTTCATACATTTTCAATGCATGAGAATTTTAAGTACATGTCTTTCTTCCAGATAAAGTTTTAAATAGGAATCATTTCTGTGACTTAAATGTTTCTCGGCTAAAGATCACTGGAGTGAACATGAAACAGTTTTCAGATGAGGATTTCACTTACAAAGGGAGAAACAAAGAAATCCAAACCAACCTGATCCTACGTGCTACTAAACATAATATCTGCCATTTAAATGTGATAACTAATGAGTATGTGAAAATGTAAATTAACAACAGGTGCCATTGCAGTAATATGGAGAACGTTATTCTCCATATTAGCCTTTAACATGGTTGTGGGGAAAGGTTGGCTCGCTCTTCAGCCATATTGAAGAGTTTGCCAGGAAAACAAGATGTCAAAGTTAATCGTTTTATCATAACAAGTCCAGGCTTTAACCAAGCTTCTCGCATAACTTATTTTTGGTACATGGATCGTTGTTCTGCTGGATCAGGTCTACGTGTGCTTAATGTCACAAACTGATAGACTTTCTCCTGTAAGATCTTCTGCTAAACAGGAGAATGTACAACTTCACTGATTATTGATTACCACTCGTCCAAGAGCAGAAGTAGAAAACAGTCCCTGAAATCTGCTACCAACACCACGATTCTCTGAGTAATTTTGTAATCTGGTCAATCACTGAAGCCATATAAATTACTCTGTTTATTCTCTGCTCTTAAATTTATTTGTGCTGCTTTAGATATCTTTTCCTACTTTGTTTTGTCAGATTAGTCCTGTTCAAGTAATTTTTTCCCCCCAGCAGGCCTGCCAATAATCAGGCCTGGATATCGCAGGTGGAACTGGAGCAAAAAAATTAAATAAAAAATAAAATAAAAAAAGTTATGGAGGTTTATATATTTTCCAATAGTGCCAGGCTGATTTAGACAGATTTATCCCTTTACAGTCATAATCTGATGCTTTTTGCTTTTACTCAGGTTATCTCCGTCATGCATTAAAATCTGTTTGATGATCTGATACATTTAAGTGTAACAGACATGCAAAACCAGAAAAACACCTGATCTAATTTCATAGTGTTGCACAGGGAGCAGAGGTATTCAGCAGATCATATTCTTTCTGCACCCGTTCTACACATCTAGCTTTTACTACCCAGGTGTTTCTGTATCAAGTTTTTAAATATAAAGAGCACATGGATGCACACTGCATGCTCCTGATTTAAATGACCGTATAGAGCATGTTCTCACGGTTGGTTTCTTGCCCTCTTTGAGCACGGTCTTCCGCTTCAGCACCCCTTGGACGGTGACGGCTCCGGGGTAAAGGTGAACGGCAAGTTCCTCCGACTCAGCCGAGCTGCAACAGAACAGAGACAGACATCACACGCTGTATAACCAGAGTCCCATGCATCGCCATGCAGAACAACGAACCAGAATAAAACCGGAGAGAGACCAGCAGTAAAAGCAGAAACAATCTGCACAGCTACCTCTAATCCAGTCTCTACGGAACTGTAACGTTTTTATGGAACATTTTTCTGTCCGCCTTTGACAGAACTGATATTTCACAGATGTAAATCTTAACGCTACCGTTTGCGGAGGCAGGAAAAGACGTGGGTAAGGTGGTGTGCAGGTTGTGTCTGTCTGGAGGATCAGAGCAGGAAACTCAGTGAAGAAGGCTGACAGATATAGAGAACCACGTCCAGAACCACGAGCTTAAATATTCACCCTACAAGAGAAATATATGGAAGCAGAAAGCAGCTGTGGCCACTTTATAACATTATTGTTACTGTAACGAGTTTTGTTATGTCATATTGACAGATTCTAAGCACACGATGGAAAAACATTCGATGAGGTTCGTCTTTAATTCAGTTTAATTCGTTAACCCTTGTTTGCTCTCCAGAGCTTTCCAGGGTTCCTACAGCTTATGTCATAGCTTCCAGGGTTCCCAGTCCTTTATTATTCATTGTAAAACAAAACTGTGAAGTTCACTGTGAATTTTTGGACAGATCCATACAGACAGAGCGCGAGCTAGCTAGCAAGGTAGCTAGATGACTAGCTAGCTAGACAGACGGTCAGATCCATCTATCTTGCTAGCTATCTATCTAGTTAGCTAGCTAGATTCCAGATTTTTTTCATATTTTCCCAGACAGAGTAAGAAACCAGCCTCTCTGTGGCAACACCTGCAGATAGCTGTGACGGTGCATTTAAGGACTAATCGTTAACTACATAACTCATAACAAACTTGCTTTAAAAACGTTATTTTCTTATTGCCAACAGACAACTTCAAGGTAGTCCAGCTAAAAATGTCCAAAATTTAACAATGTGAGGTTTGATTACTTTGGAATATCATCACAGGACAGCATACTGATGTGGTCAAATTATTGAATTTTGTGCATCCATATTTTTAAATCTTAAACATAAGTTTTAAGCATAATTGGATTTCTGTAATTCTCAGGATTAATTTGTATAGACAGATGTGTGTTTTTGATTGCTGAATTGGAGATTTCAGTCAAAGCTTTGACAGCCAGAGGAATTCTGCTATAAATTTTAAAGCTGTCTGCAGTGAAGTTTGTTCTATCATTTGATAGTTTTCGCTTTTTGAGCAAGACCGCAGTGAAGTTTTCTGACGGCAACACGAGATGAATCTTTTATAGCCAATTTAGTACGAATGATGTAGTTTAGTGGTGGTAATTAAATGCCCCGTCACGGCTAGTCTGTATTTGTAGCCACATAACGCTCTGCGGAAGAGCAAACATGTCGACACCAAATCACTGAGATGAACAGAAGGGAAGGATCAATGTTTTATCGTTTTTTTTTTGGACTAATAAACATTCATCTCCAGTCAAACATCTTACCATAAAAAAATTAATTTTCTTTCAACATGGAAAATATGTTATTTTCCATTAATGAGATTTCAAGAAAAGCACATAAAAAATAACAGCAGTGACGGCCGGTTTCTGCTTCCGTAGGAATGTCTTCACTGATTCTCTTCGTTTCTCCATCAGCAATCAGGATCTACTTTGTGTCCATTAACATGAGTGCAGCATGTCTGCAGGGATTCATTATGGCTCCAAGCTGTACAATACTAGGAAGATCAGAACTGATGCACAAGATGTTTTTCTCCCCCCTTCAAAAGCTTTAAAGTAATTTATTACCAGATAATTTAAACATAATTCTTCAACCTAGAAGTGGGCGATGTGACAGAAATATTAATGCCATCAATTTCCCGCAAATTCACTATCATGGTTTTCTCTCAATTTTCCAAGAACCCCCCCCCGCCCCCCAAATATTTAAAAGAGCTTACAGGTGAAAGAACATTTAAAAAAAAAAAAAAAAAAAAGATTTTCATCCAATTTGTGCAATTTTGTCAACTTCTATCAACCACGACTCAAACTGAAAAAGCAGTCAGCCTCAGGCTGCAGAGCCAAACTCAAAGCCTGCAGTTTAATCAAAAAGGTAAACAACACCACTGAGGTAAATCTCATTCCAACTGTTTAAAGCCGGTTTTATGAATCCAAAGCCGAAAGCTGCTTTAAGTTGCAATGAACAGATTTGCCTCACACAGGGTCCAACACTGTGCTGTAAAAAAAAAAAAAAAAGAAGTATTCAACCCTTGACAGATTTATTTAGTTTTTGCTTTTTTGTCAAACTGAAATGTTTCAATCAAACAGATGTTAATATCAGACAAAAATGACAAAACGCAGTTTTCAAATTATGATTTAAGTTATTAAGGAGGCAAAGAAAAAAAAACAGTGGAGAGAATAGCAAAAACAACATCTCTGATGTCAGTTTTATATATATATATATATATATATATATATATATATATATATATATATATATATATAAAATAAATAAATATTAAATAAATATAAAAAAACATTTCCAGCTCTGCCACTGGACAGAGTTGTTGAAAATTTTTTATTTTTCAACAAAATCAAAAACCTTCTGTGATAATTGATCAACAATACGATAAATGCCCACCTGCTAGTAAGATATGATTATATTGTATTTACTTTGACATTAAAACTGGTTTGACGTCACTAAAAGAAGGAAAATCTGAAAAATCTGTAAGAAAGAAAATATTTTTCACAGTATAAAATCAAACGTTTACTGCCATTTATTTCCAAGTTGTTGTCAATATAAAGGGAGAAAAAGATTCATTAGATCACATCTGCAAATTGTATCATATTCTATGTTTTACAGCAGTTTTCTTGTTAATTTCTCTGCTGCTGTAATCAGGCCAGATTTGGCAGATAAAATGTTTTGATAACTTTATCACATCGCCCACTTCTACTTTAAGCTGCAGCTCTAGTCATCCTGTCTGTTCAAAGCTATCGGAGGCCCACGCCTCCATTTTAACCCCCCAACCATGTGTGTGTGAGTGACAGACATGCAAGAAAATCGAAGAAAAGCCGCAGTTGGAATACAGAACAGCAGCAGCAGAAAGACAGGAACCTGCAGTCCCATAGAGAGCCTCTTCTCTGTGTCCCACCAACACGCGGACAGCACTATCACCCCAAACCCCCAGATTACGCCCCGACTCTACACCGGCTAAAAACCAGCACGCAGCAGCCTGGCAGCAAATGAAGCGTGCAGGAAACAAAAAACAAACAAAAAAACTAAAAGGCTGAGAGAGCTTTTTGGATCAGATGGAAGTTGGTTCTGGTCGAGGTGGGTGTACCTGCTGGGCCTCAGGACTCCTCTGTACGGGATGCGGGCCACACGGGTCACTGGGCCCAGAGAGTGATAGAACCGAGTCCTGTTCAGAAATTGGATAAGATAGGACAGGATAGGATATGGGGCACGGGTCACTGTTAATCTGTGTGTGGGTTTTATTTTATTTATTTATTTTTTTCCCGTTCAAACTGCAACAGGTTAGCTCTGAATGAGGAGCGGTCAGTTAGTTATAGGACTTAAAGATGGATGTGAGGTACTTTCAAAACAAAAGAAAAACAATGGTGCTTTGGGAAAAAGAGGTTAGGATGATTCTTCAGGCTTGTGGATTTAAAAAAAAAAAAATTATTATTCCTGATCAGGTCAGTGTGGCTCCGTACGCTTCACACGCACGCGGACACACACACAGGGGCATTAGTAAAAGGATTTATCGAAGCACAGAAATGCATTTTTAGGCTGCCGGAGGAGCAGTAGCGTCTGCATATCGTCGCTCGGTTTTGAGAGCAGGAGTAGCGGGGTGAGGCGTGACGGCCTGAAAGCAAACGCTGGGAAGATTTATTGCAGTTTATTTGCACAGGCTTTCTTTAAAAAATAAAAAATAAATAAAAAACAGACATGTGATCACAACGATGAAAGTGTTTTTTATGATCTGCACGGTAACCTGCAGAAATGGGATGCATTACCTCTCAAAAGCTGGCCAAGACATCTCTTCACTGAGCTCGGAGCCCTCACTGCTCCCTGTACCAGGGACAGAAACCATAAGGTGAATGTCACCGTGATGCAACCTGGCTACCGCTATGGCTTTTCTCATCGACGTTGCGGAGGCTTCTGTCTCACCGAGCGAAATGCCACTGGACAGAGTTGAGCTCTCTGCCTGTCCCCTGCTGGGACTGTGGCTCTCCAACACACTGTCATCCAGCAGATGACGGGAGCCAGCGTTGGGAAATGTGGCGCTTTTAAACTCTACTGTGTTCATCTTATGGATAAAACTGAGGAGACACAACACAGCAGAGAGGAGGGACATAAAGGGAGCTGCCAGCACTGCTGTAGGATAGAAGGAGAAAAAAAAAACCCCAAAAAAACCTTCGCTTCTCGCTTTCTAGCTGACTTAAAGCCATGATTGAGGGGGGAAGCATGGGGGGGGGGGGGGGAAATTAATAAATAAATGAATGAATAACATAAATATGTGAATGAATAAATGGATGAAAGAATCGATGAGTGACGACAAAAGTCAGACTGACTTGTAACCCAGGCTGTGGCACTTCCTGTGTCCGTAGGGCAGCAGGTTCCTGGGGGACGGAGGAGTGGCGGGGACGTCGGCCGCTACGGACCCCTTACGACCGCAGAGAGGGGAGGACGACGCTTCCTGACCTGTTAGAAAAAACAAACAAAAAAAAAACAAAAAAAAAAAAAACACACAAAAAAATAGACAATTACAAAAGCAGAAGAGAGATCCAAAAACTCTGACTTACCAACCAGATCCTCTTTGGAGGCGTTGGCTCGAGGGGTGCTGGTGCCTGGCTCGATCTTCTGAGACAACCTGGGCGGAAACCGTGAAATTAGTCGCTTCCTTTAAGTTAAAAGTGAGGCGAGTAGTGATTGTCATTGCAACAACAGAGAGCAAGAAACCAAATCAGATTAGCACTGTGAAGTATTTCGGTGCCTCAGTGGAAGAAAGTTGCTTCAGTTAAATAACCAGCATAACAATTAAAATGTGCATAAAAACTTTTTCGGGGGAGAAAAGCATGATACTGCCACCACCGTGTCTGAGATGGTGCTCTGGGCTGTTCGTGGCAACTCCTTTTCAAATACGACTTTCAATGAATATGTCGCATACAAGCGTAGTAGAATGTGTTTAGGAGTATTTTCACTGCAAAACTGTTCTTGATTCTACATGAACGGTTCCTTGAAACGGCATAAATGTAAAGATATTAGAAGCTGCATTTTAATGATGAGGCAGAAAACGACAAATATCAGTTCATTAGAACTTTTTCATTCCTCTTTACATATTACAGTTACCAACATGTGATGTGCGGCTTGCTTAAAAATACAAGCAGCTCTTATGGAGACGTGAAAACCCCTGAGATGTCCCTCTGAGAAGAACTTTACTAATTCAGTGTTTTTTTGTTTTTTTTTCTTATCTTTACTGACTATGCAAATATATTTGGGGTCTTTATTGTCACAGTCCAGTTGTTTTAAACTGTTAAATGTTTGTAGCTGTGACTAAATTTAGGTCAATAATTCATTTTTTGACTCATGGAGATTTCCACACATGATGCACACATGACATCGCTATATCTCAACAAATCTTTTAGAAAGTTGCAGTTTTAATTACATATTTTTTTGGTGCTTAATAAGTGAGTGACTGAGCCCTTTAACACATTCATCATCTGTTTCTTACTTGTAATTTTCATCCTCCACAAACTTCTGCAGCTCCTCGATGTACCTGACGGAGTTCAAATACTTCTGGATGTGAGGCAACACTGGGATATCTGAGAGAGGAGACGCATTCATGCGCCAGAGCAGAAACATGAGTGAATTAATTCAATTTACAACAAAGCAATCAGAAAAACGTCAAAATCCACACACTCACCCAAAAAGCTACAATTTCCAGACTACTTCCTCTTTTAATCCAAAAATACTGATTTAAAACAATGATTTATTCTTCTTTTCTTCTTTATTTCTCATAGAGGAATAGCTCAAAAGTTGTACTATGCCAGTGTTTGTTTTAATATTGACGCTATTCATCCTATGGGACTTTGTGGAATAAAAAACTGGCTGAAATATAAGCGATACCGGCACAGTCTTCCCTCTTGGGGAACAGGAAATGAAGCAAAGAGGCTGCGATTCTTGTTCCTCATCTTTTTACCCCATTCTTTATTTTTTTTTAATCCTTGGTGTTTTGAATTTTCAAATAAAAAATGCATAATGTCCACTTTAATAGACAAAAAGGTGTTTTAATTTTCTCTAAATCATATTAATTTAAAACTGCCAATAGCTGTTAAATGACATGAGATATCTATGTGTTTTTATCTATAGTCATGTATTAGAAAATACGAGCAAAATATTCCTCAGTTGATCCGACAGCTGGATATTCTGGCTCATCACTGGGCGTCCAGTAGGGGGCAGCAAACAGGGCGGCTCGTGTCTAATCAAGTAGCTTACACTCCCAGTATACCCAGTTGGGCTGCAGAAGGATTGAACATTTAATGTCCGTAGGTACTTACATTTAAAGAGAATTTTGAAAGTATTCAACTTTGGAGGCTTTCCATGAGAATTAATTTATTTAAAGACACTGGATCATATTAAAACATTTGTGTTTTGTCCTTGGTTAATAAGTTCAACATCAGTATCTGTTGTTACTATTGTTGTTTTTAGTCTTTATTACAGCGTCCGAGTGTCTTGAAAAGCACCTTATAAATAAAATGTTTGATTATTATTATTATATGTAAAAAATATGAATCTTATAAAATCTGCAAAATTTAATTAATGCATGTAGTTCATGAACCAAAATGTGTGTTTAGAACAAGTGTTGAACTCTGAGCTGCAGTTATAGTGAATGCATTTGTGGCCTAAATATCTCCGCAGTCAGCAGTGCGATACGAGCGTCTCGTTTAGGAAAAGCATCTAATATTCAAGGGTAAATACAGAAAATCCTGCTTGCAAGATTTGTCAGAATCTTGAAGAAAATTCAAGATTCTTGTGAAACAGATCTTCCCTGAGCACAAGCTGCCACAATAAATCCTCTTAAATTCCAAGTTTATCGCCGTTTATTTCCAAACAAATCCGTTCTAATTCCTGTGAATTCCAGTTAATCTTCTTTTGAACGCTTAAAACTTTTTGAACATGGCTGAAATATTGCCACGAGCATCGATGAAAACTACTTCTGCGATCTTGTGAGCGCGTCTCACCATAGGTGCAGGATCTCTGCAGGTCCGATATGATTCGGAAGATGTTGTTCATCAGGTTGGACCTCTGCTCGTTCTCCAATATGCTGCCTGTGGACGGGTAGGCCGAGTCGATGTAGGTCAGGTCGGACAGGTACATCCCTGGAAGGAGGAGGAGGAAGAAGAAGAAGAGATGTTTTATTGGGAGATCAACGGTGAACACGCCTGGGTACGGCCCGACGGGACGACGTAACACAACATCTCTAGGTCCACTCATTCAGGTGCGTTTGGTGTAAAACCAGCAGGCGTCTTCACACTATTTGAGTCGACATGTGTTGGATGACCACAAACAAAACAGGCTTTTTGAACAAGCGTCACTCCAGTATAAGCAGACGATGACAGATCTTGTTTTTTTGGCAGTCACTTAGAGCACAAGTTAAAGGTTTATCGCATAAATGATAACTTTAGGGGACAAACACAGGAGCCACTTCCCGCCGCGCTGGGAGACCTGTGAACAATGAGCACATTTCAGGAGCAGTCTGATGGGGTCGTTTTTCTTACTCTCTTGTCTTGCTCAATGGCTCTTTCACACGCCAGGCCAGAGATTGAACGCAGATGTGCAAAGTTCATCACTTAGCAGATGAGAGAAGAAAACCTTCAGCTGCTTATCCTCCCCGAGAACAGAGCTGCTCTCAGATGCTTGGACAAGCTAATGGCCGAAGTCCAGGACCAGAAACCAAAACAAAGATGTGCACAAGTGTTAAGTGGAAGAAAAAAAAAGTTTCCTTGTGCATCAGATTTTTCTATTCACACCTTTAATTTTGTAAGAGGAATAGCCGCAAGAACATCATAAGGAGTCCGTGTGTAAAAGTTGCAACAACCTAGGCTTGGACAACAAGGCTGAAAATCGCGACGTCAGCGTTTATTACCGAGATAATTATTGATTTTTTTTTTAAATATCTGAAATACCTCATATCTAGTTTCACTCCACGCCGTTGTTTTTATTTTTAAGCAGTTATGAGGCACGATGGCGAAACCTTAAACTGCCTCTGCGCCTCTTACTCAACAGGTTGTTGCCAGGCAACTAAAGAGCGAGCGAGTTAGCTGATGCTACCAACCTTAATCAGGTTTCTGTGAGAGTTTAGAGCGGCTAAAGTCTGTCCTCTGCCTGCATGCCCCAGAATGCCGAGCGGCTTTGCATCAGTGGAATTATTGAACATTTTATCAGACGTATCATCTATTGACATTGATCGGTCGTCTATCGCAACAAATATTGTTATTGGAAACAATTTCAGCAGGACAACAAACCTGAAGACGCATCCAGAGCTACAGGGGAACAAAACATTCATACGTCACAATGGCCCAGTCAAAGACCAGGACGAAATGCAATTGAGAACATTTGACAAAACCTACTGATGTTCACAGACACTGCCGATGCAGTCCGAGATTGAGGTGGTTTATGAAGAAGAATGAGTCAAAATGTACACACATGGGAGCTAAATACAAACGCATGCTTCACTTTATAGATTTCTATTTGTAAACCATTTTGTGAAGCATAAACCGTGAATGAAATGATGATGATGTACTTAGTCTGTGTTGGTCTGTGACATAAAATCCCCCTCCAAAAATAAATCAAAGATTTTAAGCTACAGAGGTGTGAATACTTTTACAACACGTTCATGTTCATCGGTCAAAGCTGAAAGCAGAACAGAACCGTGTTAAATAAACTCGGATAAAGAAAAGGGAGGGAAAGTGAGAATCAGTTTACAGGAATTTGGAGGCTCAAGCCGGGAATGTGAGAGACGGACAGGGGAGGAGGGAAAGGATCCCGGAGGCTTAGCTGCTATAGCTGCTTTCTGTGAGCAGCAGCTGGCTGGAACAGCAGCACAGCGTACACTCGTGTTCAGGGAACCTGTGGTTAGGATGGTTGTTATGCGCGTTCACATGCGCCGAAGCCAAGAGGATCAATAAAGGTCAGAGAAGTGAGGCGGTTAAGCACAAACTCCTTCCCCCCTCCGTCCTCCTCTGTGTGTCTGAGTTTGCCGTTTAAAAGAGGATAAATCCACTATTCCTTTTCCTAGGAACATGACAGAGGTGATAAAAACAAAACAAGCTGTCAACAAGTCTCAGGCAACACCTGGAGCGAGCGTTCTGCCGGCACAGCGCCACAAATCAGTTTTATCTGGCCGCTTGCGTCCAGCTGTTCTCGACAGGAAGGCGCCCGAAGACGACCCCGGCGGCATAACAAGCAGGCCCTGTGGTTGCTACAGAAGACGGCTACGAAACAAGAGGACGACACGCTCGGGGGTCGTACACTTGTAAAAGTGTAAATGCAATTTCAAGGTACGTTTTCAAACTTTTCCAGCACCACGTTTTGGATGAAAAGAAAGACTATTTCAATTCATTATTTACACCATGGATGTGGGCGTTCTGGAGGATGGATGGGTGGGTGGATGACAATATGCTGCTGATTAAATATAATCGGAGTTTTCCAAAATGGATTTGAAACATTACGGCCTATAATAGGCCAAATTATATTAACTACATTGCTGTCATTCAAATGCAAAAAACATTAAACTTGTTTTCTACAGGCTTGAACTAAAAATGCATTTGACTTCATTTTCCTTATGTACCTTTCTTTAAATTTTTCATTCCCTCTACTTCGTACTGTTGTCAAGTTTTCCTTCACTTCTGAGAGGAGCGAAGTGCACAGTAGCCATCTTCGCATATGTAAAGCCTTGTATGCTTTTCATTGTCAACATGAACGTAAATAAAAAAAGAAACTTAATTCTGAAGGCGTGACAGATTTCATTTTGGCTTAATGTCTTGTGATGGTATTCAACAGCAGGAACAAGTTAAAATAAAATATAATTTTATGTTTTGAAATGTTGGGACCTGATTGGTCCAAGAACAACACACTGATTTAAAGAAAATTCAATAATGCTGTTTAATATATAAAATACAATCCACACACATAAGACACCATTGAGCCATTGCAAATGATAAGCATTCATTACATTGAAACAAAGCAAACAAATTTTGCTAGAGTGACTTTACTACTAAAAATATGTTTAAAAATAATAAAAAGCAAGCAAAAATAAAATGAAATCTAAAAAAACAAATGTTAAATGTCCTGGCATTTCATAAATAGAAATAATTTTGAATTTTGTAACTGAAAACAAAAAAAAAAAAAAAAGACCGTGAGAAAAAGTCTCTTTTTATTAGGTGTATGAAAATATCTGGTTTCATCTGAAAGTAATGTTTTCCAAATTTAGGCTTGTTATCAAACGCCAGATTGCACTTTATTACCAAACTGTACATTTTGAATATCAATCACTTTCAAGGACTTGAAGCAGAAACTAATAACTTTCTAAAACTTCCAGAACACCTCATTGAAATTCCAGCCTTTTCCAGGGATTTCAGGCACCTGTACGAATCCCGCATCCAAGACCAAACGTGACTCGTTCCTGCTGCTCAAAACTCGGCCAACAGCCTGACAGGCCTGCAGTGTTTTAATCATTTCAAGTCACTTGCATAACAAGAGAAGCCCGACTGACATTGCTAAAGAAGCAAAGTTTAATGAAGCACCTCTTTGATTCTGCTTTATGGGTTTCTTTTCCTCAGTGACATCAGAGGGAGGCCGAACAACTCGTAAAAAAAAATAAACCGAGGAAGGGAGAGAGAGAGAGAGAGAGAAAGAGAGAGAGAGAAAACACAAGCAAACCCCTCACAGCCCTCCCTCTCCGACATCCCCCCCTCATCCTTTGTGAAAAGCTCAAGGCATCAGCGGTTGGAGCTCAGTCCGATGAAGAGGCTGGCTTTTGAACCATGCCCCCAGCCTGAGCCCCGGGACAGCCGAAGCTTTGAGGAAGCAAGGCCTGCGCTAAAAGGCTGGCGGCTTGCTGCTAACGCACGGGACGGAAGGGGCGAGTGAGGGGGGGGGAGCGGCTCAAACCACAAGGACAAAGACACGAAAAAAAAAAAAAGATGATTCCTGAGCAGCGCAACTCAATGAAACCTCAACACGACAGGCAGGCTAAACTATAACCGGAGAAAACCAGCACCGACCCCACGACTGGTGTCAAAGCAGGTAAAAGTTGCAGAAGTTTGTTGTGGGAATTGAGTGTGAATGAGTGTGTGTATGCGTGTGTGTGTATGTGTGCAGAGGTCTTGTGACTGGAGGCTGCAGCTGCAGACAGATATTTAGCAGTACTGCTTCTCCTTTCCACTAGAGTCTGTAGTATTCTGTAAGCAAAGATGTGCAACACTGAGGATACTGGAGGAGATTTCAAAAAAAGTTAAAAACCCTTTTATGGATAAGTCTGGAAAGAAAGGGAGGGAACGGCAAGAGCAATGCATTCCAGAAACTCTCGCAAATGATGCTGATATGATCAGATGGAAAGATCAGATCACTTGCAGCAGGGATTGTTTTTCGTTATGGTTTTTGGAAGGTTGTAATGCAGCAGAGGTCTGACTCTAAGAGAGGATAGTTTGCATAGTGAAGGTCCCGTCCAGTCAGACATACAGATACGTACTGCAGCTTCCAAAATCTGGCACATCGGAAGCACAAGGACACAGCAATTCACACCCCATGGATGAAAGACACTTCAATCGCAAACTCTGGCTTCTCAGAAAAAGCTTTGAAGACCAACTACATCAATCTGGTGTTTCCACATCTTACAAATGTGGAAACACATTTGTGGAAACACTCACTCGCAAGGGTGAATCTTCAAATGTTCCCACCGACTTCCTGCTGCGATGGTTGGAGACATCATCTGCGAGCCCCAGACCCGACGACAAGCGACGCACGGTGGCCAGCAGGAAGAGGCCCGAGAAAATATTTCATAAGCTTCCTTGGTTTTCCTTCGCAGCAATAAATCCCAATATCAGTAACTCCAATAACTCGGGCTGAAGCAGAGAAGAAAAAGATAAAGAGGAGGTCGTAGGCATGGCCAGGACATTCCGTGCTGAAGCGCCAGAGAGCTTGGCCCCGGCGTTCATCGGGACCTTGAGGAGGAAGGAGGCAGCGTGGCTTTCAACGGGTCATTAGTATCCAACCAAACATCAACTATTGTCTTAACCTTCCACCTCTGCTTGATGTCGCTTCTGTGTAACGCTTTGGAAACTTCCCCTATAAACGGCAGTCAGGTAGGATGTTCTGTTGTAGTGCAACGCCTGACCGATGGCTCATCCAGTCTGCAACAGCCAGCTGTGGTCTTTGGACGACAGGCATGCAGGTAATCGTATTTCACTGCTGACGCTGAGCCTGCACGCTCCCACAGGAGGCAGAAAGCAATAGTATGCGTTGAATGCAGCCACAGATTGGACTGAAACCACTAATCCTGGCCCGCTGACCACATGAGGTCAGATCCAGCCGCAGACCACCGCTCTGGACTCCTTATAGCGCCTGAAGCTAACAGACTCCAAACAAGAGGAGCTACTAAAACTATTTCATTTTTTATGTATTTATTTATTTATTTATTTATTTATTTATTTTTTAAGGTTGCAGCGCAAACTCTGCAGCCGCATGACGAAGCTCACTCTGAATCCCCCTTAATGAGGTTCTGGACACAGCCGAACAGACGGGTCACAACAGGGAGCGGGAGGTCAGCCAGGGGGTTGTCGGGGTAAACACAGGAGGCACGTAACTCAGCCGAGGGGCTGGGCAGGGGGGAGCACAGAGCTTAGACTGCAAATTTACGAGCTCCTCCGTGCTGATCCAGCTAATAGGAGGCATGTGTGGCGCAAGAGGCGCAAGGGTGAGGTGCGACTCAGAGGAGAAATGAATACCGGCCGAGAGACAGCGAGTCATCTCCCGAAACAAAAAGTTTAAGAGCCAAAACGGAACGCCGTATGCTCTCTCTTCCCGGCTCTCCGCTCTCTCCTGACTCCCCTCCAGATCTTTTTGGAGGCTGAAATATTTGGTCAAATCCAAGCATCCTCAAAGCAGTTCAAGAGGCAAGCCACCCGTCACCCCAGGCAACACAATACACACGAGACAAGGGCTTGGGAGGGAAAACGAGGCAAAAAAATAAAAATAAAAAATTGTTGGGATTTGGTAGATGAGAATAGATTAAGTGTTATTGTAGTGGAGAGATTTTATACTGTAATGGAAGAGAAATGTCAGAGGTACCAAAAACCCAGTTGGTTTTTAGCAGAATCAGCCCATACATGCGACAAGTGAGATGAACTTGTAAAAATTTCTATTTTTTTCCCAACCATGTTGCGCTTTTGTGGAAATCGTAGGAAGAGGACAGAGTTAGCCGTTTCCAGTAACTAGGAAGCAAATTTAAAAAAAACTATTTTCTCCTGAAGCGTGCCAGCTGCTACAAAACAGCTTCCTGGTAATTTCGCAGTTTTGCCATTTCACGCTTGGAAAAACCCAACAGCTTGGTGCGTTTTCTGTCCAAAAGGTTATTCTGCTGCAGGGCGTAACGTCGTTCCCGCCCAGGAAACACTTCGTAGAACAGGCGAAGGAATGAACTGACCTCAAGCTGACTTTGGTAAAAATTACGGAAACTGAACGACAAACGTATTGATCTTTTTCTTTTTTTTTTTTTTTTTTTTAGTACGTTTGAACTTTTAACATCAATCCTCAGTATATTAAGAGTAAGAAGAGTGAAATGTCTGCCTTGTATTGGGGTTACACACAGGGACCGCCGCTCATAGTTAGCCAAGCTAACAATGCTAATTGTGTTACTCACTGATACAAAATGCTAAAAGACTGTACATTTGAAGAAAAATTATTGCTGCAAACAGACAACTTAAGAGAGATCTAAACTGCATTTAAAAAAAATATATATCAAAGTCAAAACTTCACAAAGCCCAAGTATTAGAGGTCGGTCACAGATCTCTGTGGCTTAGAGTCCTAGAAGGAGAGAAAAAGTCGGCCTTATGTGAACCTCGGCCACCAGAATCCCATAAAGCTCCCCGCAAAACATATTTTTTCCCGTGGCTGTGAATGCTGTGCATGACGAGAAAGAGGGGGACCCCCGCTTCCCACAAAGGCCAATTGATTGGAGGGTGTGTGAAGTGTTTGAGTGGGTGGGTAAAGGAGAGGAAGGGTGGGTCTACACGCCAAATCCCACATAGAGACCTCTGACCCCAACATCAGCCCACATGTTTAGCATCTCTCTACACAAGAAGCAAAACAGATGAGCCCACCCCGTGGGGGGCCGGAGGGGCTTTTTTTTTTTTTTTTCCCTTTACTCTTCACTTATACGGCGTAGAGAGGGATGAGGTCTCTTTGCCTAGAAAGCAAAACAAGCTTCTTTGAAGGAGACAAACGGTTGGAAAAACATTTAGGAAAAAAAAAAAAAATCTAACAAAAAAGAAAACATTAAGATGTATTGAGAGGCAGGATTTAATCTCTGGGAAGCTTTGCGGTTTTGTTTCAGCTTCCCTTTTATGAGTTTTCCTTCTTTTTATTATTCCTCAGCGTGCGGTGGTGTTGTTGTTGATTTCCACCCATTAATTGTTTTTCTAATGTCAGTTGTTTTTTAAGGCATCGCCTACTCATGCCGAGCGGGTTCCTCTTTGAAGCTTCGAACCGATTTGACCTTTCGGAGTCGAACGCGCTTCCTCTTGTGGAACCATTACCAAGCCTTTTGGCGAGAACATAAAACGTTGCGTGACTAATAATGTTGTTAATGCGTCTCTGTGAGCAGAAACGCTGCCTAGTGACATCATGCAATGGATGTTTGACTGGAAGGAAGTTTGCATCCTGCTGTGCAGACACACAAAAGTTGACTCGTATCCACGTTGGTTACCTTAAAGCCAAGTCGTTGTGGATTACAGTCTTCTCCTTTTGCTCTTGCAGACAAGATCTCTTCTTTTATTGCTTTTTTCCGAGAAACAATGAATCTTTCAGGATTGTTGTTTGTTTTGTTTTTTTTCTTGTTTCTGGCTTCACTGTAAGAAAGTCTGAGGACCAGATAGGGGGCAGCGTGGAAGCACCGGATTTTGACTCTACTATAAAAATCCAAATATATTGTTATACAAGTTTATGGTTCCCTCCAGCAGCAGTCAGTCAGGCTGCAGACTGGTAAATCTTTGCAGGAGATCTCAACACCAGGAGCCCAAAGTCTAACGCAATGCAGATATGACTTTGGCAGACAAAACGCCTGCGTGTTTCACACTTGGTTGATAAGAGTAAAATACCAAGTTCAAGAGTTTCAAGAGTTTCCAACACAATCCACCGACAGTGACATTTATTTTTCAGTCTTATGTACAGAATATTTTTCATCACTACACATTTAGGACAGTTGGAGCCAACTAGCTAAAACATCTTTTATACTTTTTTTTTATGCCTACATTAATTTCTGTCAGTTTAGGGGTAATGCAGCACTGCCCCTTCCCTACCTGTTGCTGAGCACTGCAGAACAACTGGCTGAAATAAGGCTTCAACATGTATCTTTTGTCACAGAGAAAGACTCATTTGATTGTTTGGAAATATTTCCACTCACAAGAGAATGGAAACAACAATTGACAATATATGGACGACATGACTGTAAAGCATCGGAGTTCAGGCTAGTTCACCACTAAACTAAAAACTCTGGCTTAATGTGCCGCTCTCTACATAACTGCAAAAAGGTATATTTTGTGCAGCACAGTTAACTACTACAACAAAATTCAAAATCATAACAGAAAAATAGTAGATATTACATTATTTTGGCTGCAGCAGAAAACACTTCAGCTTATTCCCTTTAAAGAAAATAATTTTTGTCCAAATACTTTGAAATTGATCCATTTTGTCCTAATATCACACCTCGAGAATCTCATATCAGTTATATTTAAACAGCTGCATTAGGAAAATGCTTCAATGTTTTCATGCCATCAGCATCTCCACCATCTGGCCAATGCTCTAAAAACTTTGTGGAGGCACACATGAAAATCGAGTCCAAAAGTTCACAGTCAACACCGACTTTGCCTCCAACCAGACACCTGCAGTGAGTCAGATTTCCACACAAACAGTTTGAATTGCACGTATATTAATCAATTTGTTCGGGGAAAAACTGAAATGTCGGTTGTTACAGGCTTTATGCCAATAAATACAGTGTAACCTGAGGCAGTAGGAGTGCCGCATGGCTGTCTTTGCGAGGTACATCTACCATTCGTATAGCAAGTTAAACAAAAATTCAGAGCCGATTTTCCTGTCTGGAAGGTACGCAGGCAGCCAGTTTACTAAATGACTAATTTCCTCTTGTTCAGAACATGCAGGAAACAATTTAATATCGCTCTCCGACTTGAGGATCCATGAGCAAAATCAGCTGCCACACAGGCTCAAGATGGATGAAATATTGTTTGTCTTGAAGGGGGAAAAAATGCAAACCGAGATAAATGGAGTGGGGCGAAAGCGTTCTGGAAAAGTTAGTTATCTCAACATCACCTCATTTCTGTGACGAAAGAGTGAAGATAAAGAGGGAAGTCTGTTTTTGTTTGCGTGCAGCAGTCTGGAGGCCCCAAACTCTCAACACTGACGGGTTTAAACAGCAAATCAACGAGGATATAATGAGCAGAAACGACCAATCAAAGCAGATATCGGATAATACGTTTTATTTGCTTTAAACAAAGAAAAGAAAGGAACATTGTTCAACTGGAACCAATTCCCAGCTGAAAGAGCGTGTTTGGTATAGGAAGTAGGTTCAATCCTTCACCTTATTATTGACGTAAACATCAAGAGACCTAAAGCAAAGAGAAAAGCATGGAGATAAAAAGCGAGTGAGGAGGAATTAAAGAGATAACCAAACACATTTCATCATAATTAGGAGTTAGTATGGAGTGAAGACATCGTGGAGCAACAGCGAAGATGTTCACAGATGTTGCCAAAACACAAGCCAGGCCAAGTGAACTGCAAATCCTTTTTTCCAGACGTTATTTCACTGCTTGCACAATGATATTACGACAATAAATAAAATGCGTCGGCAAAAGCTGAGCCAACAAGACAAAGAATAATTCATATTAGCTTCAGGGGAAAAAGAATGTTTAAAGTTTATATGGATCCTTAAATGAATAGCAGGGCTTGTATTCCATATGTATTTCAATATAGATGAACAAGAATGTGATCGGAGAAAGGAAATGGAGAGAGCCGCAAGTGAAACAAAGAGAAAAGAGAAGGCTACAGCTGATATGATAAAGTAAATAGGATTTCTCTGAAGTTATGCTGATGGCAACTGGCCAGGCGGGATAAAGAGCCATAAGTTACTTTCTGATCACTGCTTAGCTTTTCTTCCATTATCAGCATCCTGAGCTTTCTCTTTAAATGCTCATGATGTGTTTCTGCCTCGCACCAAAGAACCCAAAGCTCTGTGCCGTGCAGCAAAATCATTTCTTCAAGATCTGAGTAAAAACGTCAGAATAAACCTGGCCACAAAGAACGGCTGCAGTACAATAACAGCACCCTGCAAAAGTATTCATACTTTTGTCATGTTACGTCCAGATTTTAATGCATTTTCATAGATTTTATATGATATGCCCACAAAAAGTAGCGCATAATTATGATGTAGAAAAAAATATTTGTTTTCAGCTACTCAAAAATAGTAATTTGTAGAACTACCTTTCATGCATAAAATGCCAACAAAAATTTGTGGCTGAACCATGACTTTTTTTTTTTTTGAGAAAAAACATTTGTTTTAAGCAAATATTGCAGACTCTATACCTTCATGTGACCCCTCAGCCTATCTTGGAATGTCTTTGATATGTTGTGGTTTCATGAAAGATGTGAGGCCCTTCAAAGCATCCTCTTTGACGGGAGGAATTCAGACTCAAAAACATAAAAAATAAAATAAAAAAATGAGGAGTAGCTGTGTCCGGCTCACAGATGAACTCCAACTCTGACCGTCTCGTTCATGCCCACCTAGGCGTCTTGCGAGCAGAGACTTTATAAAGCAAAGAAAAGACACACAGGAGAAGAGATGCTGCTGGTAAAGTCATTAGCAGCTCTTACTGAAGTCAGCTGGGATACAGTACCTGGTTCTGCTGTCAGACACAGTCTGCTGTAAAAAAAAAAAAAAAAAAATGTAGAAAACCCCAACCATGAAAAATTAATAACGTCTCCGAATAGTCATGCAAACACACAAACACACACACGGAGTATTCAATCACGTAGGCCGCCGTGCGAGCTTATTGCCTTGAAGCGTGCACGCACGCAAACGAGCTGCAGCACTGGCTGCGCTCTGGTCTCTCCCTTCAACATTGTTCCAAGTGACATAACGGCCAGAATTCCTGAGGAACCACAATGGCGTCATACGAGAGACACACGGGGCCTGGGCTTTTCGGGGCGGAGGCGCGGGTCAGCGATGTGGCACCGCTGGGAGGGCCAAACGGAGTCAGTCTTACACGGCTCGAGGAGATGAATGCAGGCGTAGCGGGTCTGGTTGGGTTGTGTTTTTTTTGCTGTGTTTGTATAGTAAACAGAACAAGAATCGATGGGGGAGGAGAATGAAGGATGAAGGTGCAGAGAGCTACACCTCAAAGATAAAAGAGGACTTGCTTTGTTTCACACCCCTGGGGTGACAGGCTGCCACAGTGTGAGCGTCTCCTCAAATCTTTCAAGTAAAACACAAATACCGCCTGCTGCCCGGCATCCCCATCGGCATATTTAACCCATCTCACGGGAAGCTGCACAGGAATTTAGGGTCGGGGGGGGGGGGGGGGGGGGTGTGGGGGGGGTGGGGGGGTGGGGGGGGTG
>NW_015112869.1:135738-145503 GCF_001443285.1 Poecilia latipinna | reverse complement strand
GGGTGGGTGGGGGTTTCTGCAGGTGGTTGTGGGATGGGAGTGGATGGCATTGGGAGAAGTCGCTGCTGCTACCACTGAAAGAGACTGCATGGGTGAACCTGAGGTTAAAACAGTCATGTACAAAAACATATGAACCTTTTCATGGTTTTGACATAACTGTACATCAACTTGTGTTTGTGTTTATGTCCACCCCACTGACTAATGCCTCTAACCAGAATCCAGCAACAACTTGGCTTCAGAAGTCACCTGCATGAGGCTTAGGGTGCATTCACACTAGCCCCGTTTACTCCACTTTAATCGAACTCCGGAAAGTCCAGTTCGTTTGGGGAGGTGAGAATGATGTGGACTAAAAAAAGGGAATTCTGGTCCGCGTAAAAACCTGGGTCTCAGTTCGGTTGAAGTGACCTCTGGCGTGGTTTGAATGCGTTGTGTGAATACAAACGGACTGGAGACTGCAAGGAAGTGAACTATAGTGCTGGGCAAACTGGGTGAACACAACCAACGCTTATGCGTGTCTTGCATTAGCGGGAGAAATGGCTCACGGATCTTTACCAAAAACAAAAGACAAACCCTAAAATCTGGTGCTTCTCCATTTTTGTTCACATTTTGTAAAAATAGAAATTACGTTCAGTGTCTTCAGAGATGTTCATGTTGCTTTCTTGGTGCAGCGCCAATAATAAACAGTCATGTTGATCTTGCGTCCTTTCAAGATATTTTGCAGAAGCCATTAAAAATAAAACAGCTGTTTTTGGGGAACTTTGCCTCCAAAGAAATGAAATATGTGAGCAAGTTTTAACTCGAAAAGCTAGTCAGCTGGCTCCGTCTCTAGAGATAAAACATGACCCACACTACAGCGCTCCAAATGGAGGAGTCTGGTTTGAAGCTTTATTTATGCTTATTTACATATCTCATTTATAAACAAACCGAGAAAGAAAGGCTAGAGTTTGAGGAGAAGGAGCCTTTCTGTTTTCCAGAGACCACAACTAAGGCATCCTGAAAAGTTTCACAAATGCCTCCAGGAAACAGTTTTACAGAGCCTTATGCCTTATGTTGTACTGCTAAAAAAATTTATTCCAAGATCACTGGAGAAAATAAAAGCATAAGGACACAAAGACAAAGTAGCGGGACTTCTGGATCAGCTGGTCTTATTAGAGGAAATTGAGCAGAAAAATGAGCTGGGTGTCAACTGAGAATTCATCGGAGACAGAAAGCAGACGTCATCCAGTTGGCCGGACAGAGAAGATTCTTTATTTCACTCCTTCCACACAAAATTTATTCAGAAGACATCTTTGCTACTTCAGGCTTGTCAATTAAAAAAAAAAAAAAAAAATCCTATACCTACTCATTACAGTGCAGTGAAGGTTGGTCCAGGAATAGCACACAATAAACAGCCTTCCTGGCTTCACTCCTTTTGTTAGTCACTGTTTCCTTAACTCATAAGGTCTTGCATTCTTTCAGGGAGGCCTGGAGGGAGCCCCAGTAGCCGTCCGTCAATCCATCCAGCCAGCCGGCAGCGATGCAGGGGCCGATCTGGAGCCTGTGCGCCTTGCTCTGCCTCTCTCTGTGGGAGGAAAGTTTATGCAGGAGCTCAAGGGACGCCCGGAGAACCAAAGAGTTCTCCCTCCAGAGGAGTAAAAGAGCCGCTCCGGATGCGGATGCCAAAAAGTGTTCCTATACATTCCTGGTGCCTGAGCAGAGGATCACAGGTACACAACATGCAACCCTTTGGACGAATGCCAGTTTGAGTTACAGCTTCTCGTTCCTCCCTTAAATGATTCATTTCTGTCATCAGGTCCGATCTGTGCCAGTACAACAGGCCCCGAGCCGGACAAGGACAGAGTGACCCGCATGGACATCGCAGATGTGCGGGAGGTTCTCAACAAGCAGCGGCGCGAGATCGAGACACTGCAGCTGGTGGTGGAGGTAGATGGCAACTTGGTGAACGAGATGAAGCTGCTGCGGAAAGAGAGCAGGAACATGAACTCCAGAGTGACACAGCTCTACATGCAGCTGCTGCATGAGATCATCCGGAAGAGGGACAATTCTCTGGAGTTGGCCCAGCTGGAGAACCGCGTTCTGAACGTGACCTCGGAGATGATGCGACTGGCTTCGCGGTACAAGGAGCTGGAGGCCCGCTTCGCCACCATGGCCGGCGTGGTCAACAATCAGTCCATTCTCATCGCCGCGCTGGAGGAACAATGCATGAGGACGTTGGGACGGAGCGAGCTGCCACCAGTTCCTCCGCTGGTGCAGGTGGTGCCGGAGAACATACCCCTTGATAACCGCTTCACCAATGAGATCGTGAGGAACAATCGGGCCTTCCTCAGAGACTCTCGCATGGAGGCACCTACCGCTAGACCCTTTGACCCCCCGCCACCTCAAGGGACGATCACCTCTGACGGTATGTACCACTTCACTGTGATTCCCCAGTGTGTTTTTGTTCATTATGTAACCCACTTAAGCACAATTAGCAAAGGAAAGCAAATTAAAATGCTTTTCCTCTCCCGAGTCAGTAGTGCTGAGGCACAGTTGGCTTTCCCTTGGCATGCTACAGAGGCAGTGAAATCATGCATTCCTCTGTTCCCACTTGGCTGTCTATACTGGCTGCACTGCCTTCAACATATGTACTACATTAGAGGGATGTCGACTGAGCCTCTTTGAACAGTTCTGGGAGACACCTAATGCTCGGTTTGGGTCAGAATACACGCTAACTATAGGAGGCATTGTGAGGTAGAAGAAGAGTCACAGATCTGACAGCATATCAGAAATTCATCAATCTACAGGTGTCTGAAACAAACCGCGAGTCCTTTAACACAAACAAGGTTTTCCCCCCCGAAGCTAATGCCAATTTCCCCGAGCTCGTCTCACTGCGACATCTGAAACGGATCATCTCTGAGATTAAACTCATTTGCAACTTTCAAATTTTACTTGGAGGGAATTTCTAAACCTCAGTTATATTTTTGCTGGCACTGGGAGTATGTCGGGGAATGCTGACGAGGTTTGTCCGACCTGTAAGTGAAATGGACGAAGCGTTCATAACATCCATGAGACAGAAGGAAGACATAAAGCTCTTCCGGACTAAAGGGTGGTGACCTAGTAGGGGGCTATCATGTTTTCTGACATTAATTGGACCAGTTATCTAGAAGTTGCATTAGTCGATGCTTCCACTGTCCTCACCCTCACTGTAACTTAAACAAGGCTTTGGAGTAAAACGTAATGGAGAATTACGTCCAAAAATTTGGAGACATTTAGTAATGAAGGGACAGGAACCCGAAACTTTCCAATTTTATCCAGATGTATTTGATTTTCATAGTGGTTTGCTTCATCTGTTTACCTCGTTTCTCAGCTGTCTTGGAGTACTGGCATTGTTTGTGAAACTTTGGGGATATGGAGTTTCTCCTGCAACTTTGGTACATTTCTAATCAGCAGATTAATCAGACTGACCTTGATTTAAAATCGATTTCACTTTTTACTTATTTTTAATTACCCAAGCACAATGTGAATTGTAATTCATTCCAAAGTTTAATGGATATTTTGCTGCAAGTTCCTCGGAGATCTGTCAGTCATTCACCGTTTTTCAGAAAGCAGGTGTTTGTCAAATTCTATTGACTTTTAGCTCCAATACTGAGAAGCAGAGGTGCAAAAAGGAAAAAGGCAGAGGTGGGAAAGTTTGTCTAAGAGGTAAAAAGGTGGGTGGAAGGAATTTTACTTCAATGGTATTTGAATGAATCCCAAAAGAAAGAGACAGCAATAAAAAAAATAGAGACAGTAAAAGTTAAATTTTTCCATTTCACCAACTATTTATGCACAACCACCATAGACGGTAAAATATCAAACACGACTTCTAAATAGGTTCCATGTAGGTTCAGCAGAACTGTAATTACACCCTGCAGGACCACAGTTTGGTCTACTTAAACACGTTTTAGGCCAGTATGTAACATTTGATTTATTTTTAGCCTCAGCCTGAGGAACCTGATGATGTTTGAAGAAGACACCGCTGGACAAAAACAAGCTTGTGCCTTTAGGTTTTAGATTTCTGCCCAGAGGCATGACACTGGGTCCGTTCAGTCCAGAGACATTCAAGAACCAATCTACCAAAAAGCCTGTAGGGTCTTTAGACCCCCAAACCCCCAACACACGCACACAAAGCCTGTGTTCATGCTGATCCAATAACTATTCCCACAAGGCGGAAACAGCGAATATATGTTGGTATAGGTTCAGCTGGTTCAGTTTTGGGTGAAGCTACATAATAGAATTGAGGCTTTAAAGCCCATCCCCAGATGAATACCCGTGTACCAATTTCAGCATGCAAATTCATAGAAAGACATCTTTAGGCCAGCATGTGTTTGTTTTTGGACAGCCTAACTAAAAGCAGAGCTCACTTTAACAGTTTCAAGCCAACCATAGCAGAACAAGGTATACAAATATAGCAGATTTTTCCAGTAGTGATTGCACTTAGTTTGATTTGTCTCAAAAGTTGAACGCTGGTGTCAATGTCTTGAGTGTAATAATACTACAACCGAGAAGACCAGTGGGATTTTCTAATTGTTGCTGTGTTAACTATTACTGGTGCAAACTAATAACAAATGAAGGAGTATGTTTGCAAATAGAGGTAGGTAAAATGAAACCCCCATTGTCAAAAGTGCAAACAAGCAATATACCTGCAACTTTCTTCACACTTTACATCTCTAGCAGCCACATTGTACAATAAACACAGGAAGCGACCTTGATCTTCCCAAATTCAACTGGGAACTTTGAAAATATGAGGTCAAAACTCACACCAAGTCACCACTTTCTCTTCTTAGTCACTCATCAACCGAATTATGTTTTTTTTTTTTTGTTTGTTTTGTTTTTAAATCAAGTACTGACTTTGCTTCAAGAATGACCTTATTGACTCTCTCACCCCAGGTCCTTTCAAGGACTGTTACCAGGTGCGACGGGCGGGTCACTCCACCAACGGCATGTACCTGCTCAAGACTGATAACAGCGAAAGCCTAATCCAAGTCTGGTGTGAGCATAGCCTCGACAACGGAGGATGGACAGTGTTGCAAAAGAGGAAAGATGGCTCTGTCAACTTCTTTCGGAACTGGGAGAACTACAAAGTAAGTTTAGTAATGAAAGGATTTCGTTTTAAGGAGGAAAAACTAGTGAACCTTTCCCACAGTTTATGCTATTGCGCCTTCATCAGTGACCCAGTCTGAGCAGTTCAGTTTAGAGACTCTAACCAAGCACTTACCCCAATAGATTAACATCCTACACAGTAAACTTGCAGCCAAGAAAAGCATCCAGAGACCAACAGATGCAATCTCCGAAGACTTGGAGGTTAAAATAGCTCCCAAGTTGCCCTCAGTGCTTTTTACCCGGAGATGATAACCAAAAGAAAACTTATTATGAAACTGATACCTTTCCCCTCAACAGAAAATGACACCAAAATCTGCAACTCAAAGCTACTGGTCTTGGCTTTCTTTTTCAGGAATAAAGGGGAAGGAAGCCAAGAGGTTCCCTCGGTCATAAAAATCAGGCTTTAAAGTCAATACTTGCGTACTTTTTGAAACGGAAACAAAGGTTTGTCTAAGCAGCTCCGACTTTGCAGCATTTACTCTCTGTCAGGCATCTGCCAGATTGCCAAAGCCTGAGACTTTTAGCTAATTTGTTGAGTGAGAGGTCGAGGATCACTTTAGAGTCCCAATTGGAAGCAGATGTGAACTTGTGTTGCTTGATTACAAGGCACCAGCTACATTAAAATTCAACATTCTGAAATTTCATTAAACTCATTCAGGTTTAGAGAGTTTGTGTTCTTTGGACTGCACAGCACCTACCACTAATGCCGTACTGAAAATGCTGTGACATTTAAAAACCTACTTCCTGTTTCCTACAGAAAGGTTTTGGCAACATAGATGGTGAACACTGGCTTGGGCTGGACAATATCTACAGCTTGGCAAAACAGGGTGACTACAAGCTGATGGTAGAGCTGGAGGACTGGACAGGGAAGAAGGTGTATGCCGAGTACAGCAGCTTCTACCTGGAGCCCGAGAGTGAAGGTTTTAAGCTGAGGCTGGGGACCTACCAGGGAAATGCTGGCGACTCCTTCAGCAGCAACAACGGCAAACAGTTCACCACACTCGACCGAGACAGGGACGAATTCTCTGGTAGGTCGACACACCGGACAAACAATCTTCACATACCCACTGATTTTGTCTCCTGATCCTGCGTTCTTTTTCTCTCCAGGAAACTGCGCACACTTTCATAAAGGTGGATGGTGGTACAACGCTTGTGGTCAGACCAATCTGAACGGAGTTTGGTACAGCGGTGGAGTCTACCGCAGCAAATTTCAGGACGGGATCTTCTGGGCGGCCTACGGAGGGGGCTTTTACTCTCTAAAGTCTGTCCGTCTCATGATCCGGCCAATCGACTGAGACTTAGGATGGTGGTTCATCCTCGCTACATCTTCAACCCATAAATAAATAAATATAAAGTGGTGGAATCAGGAATCTTTGCCATCATAACAGAGTAAGAAAACAGCCGAGAGACATCGGTCTATTGCCAGACAACAACTCCAACAGAACAGCTAAAATGAAGACTGATCATACTGCCTTCATTAAGTAACTGCTCTCCTATGATGTCAGGCAGTTACGGGCCATCAGTCTCCCTGAGGCCATTCAGTATTACTCCAGTACGTTTTACTTGATTCTGTTTTTCAAGACCAAGTATGTAATAAAGGAAAATGGTCATTTACTACAGACATGAGATCTCTCTTGAGCAGCTAATGATGACTTATTGAAAGTAGTGCTTCTTATATCAAGTGGCACCGGATATTTGTGCAACACAGTGGTAATGAACAATAGGAGTTGATGCCATTTTAATTTGAAGTGTTAAAATGCCTAAAACAAAATCTAACAACGGAAGATGGATCTTGCTCAATTTACTGTCAAATTGTTCGTAGGATTATTATCATTATTTTTTTTTTTACAGTATCCAAAAGAAAGTGAACTCATTGATATGTGTGCTTGTTGATTGTGGATAAGGCTGAGCTGGCTTTAGTATGTAAATATTGTTGGCTTTAATTGTTTAATTTAAAAAAAGAAAAAGGTATGACTCGACTCAGGCCTCATGTTCAGTGTTCCCACTCTGCTATTCTTTGTTGTTATTTATCAGTGTATTTATAGTAACTGTAGTCATCTCTGGCAATTTTATATCTCTTCTTGTAACGGTACAAATGTTCTTATGTTTTTATCCCGTGTAGAGGTGCATTAGAAACCCCAGAACAGATGTACGCAGGGGGAAGAAAAAAAAACACAAGGAGTTGCACGTCTGTTTGACAAGCGGATGGAAAACATATGATGTGAACTTACAGTCATCCAAGAAAAAAATAAAACACTTAAAAAAAATCTTGAATGATCTTTCAGTAGTATTCTAGGACTGCATTGATTTTGGCCTGCAGATGTATTTTGTTTTATTACAACCACAAATTTATTCTGACTTTTCGTAATTGACCCAAACAAAGTAGTGTGAAGTGAAATAGAAAAATAGGCACGGCTTTCAAAATGTATTTTCAAATAAAAATCGCAACAATGTGAAGAACGTTTACAGTCAAAATCTGTTATCTTACTACACTTGAATAAATACAACATGAAGAAGTCAGATCATGGAAAAATGGAGTGATGGCCTCCTATAAGAGATTATCATCCCTATGAAAATTGGTGGAGGCATAATTATGCTGTGGGATTGCTTTTTTTCCCCTATTAGGGACTAAAAAACTGGATAAAGTTGATGGGAAGATGGATGGATGTGAAAGCGATAAAAAGCTGCTACATACACGCACGCGTTTGTAGCTCACATAAAATCCCAATGGAATAAGTTTGCAAATGTGAAACAAGGTAAACTAATGTATAACTAAAATTACCAAAACTGTTCAAATGTACAACATTACATCCAGGTAAAATATATATATATATATATATATATATATATGCTAGCTTTGAAGTTATCTTAGCACTTCAATAAATATATAAATACCGCTGGATTAAATCATTTAAGCATCGTGAGAAGGATAATTCAGTTTATACATCCCCAAGGCACTTCACAAAATAAATAAAAAAGTCAATCCATAAACATGGACTGAGGCAGCATTTTAAAATTCACATTATCCTTGGATGGATAAATGGAGAGTTAAACCAACGGAAAACCCCCCCCAAAAACTTTTCATGGGAAAACGGGCCCATATCAGAGAGAGAGATGTAGATTAGAGCGGATGTTAATTAACGCTGTCATGAAGGAATTTAGTCTAAATTGAAAGCTGAAAGAGACAGTAAACTTGATAAAAACCAAGAAACATCTGGAGAAGACTCGGAGGAACATTCTTTTCACATGAAGTGCATATTGGGGAAAGAAAAAAGTAGTAAAAAGAATATAGGCATGTGTTGAAATGGGGGCTCTTCTCTGAACATCTTCCTCAAGTGGCACTGAAAATCAGAACAGATCGAAGTTTTCTGATTTAAAAAAAAACAAACAAAAAAAAAACTAATAAGACCACAACAAACTCAACACAATGTGCCCCATTATTTCAAAACAACAAACCAAGAAGGCAGATAAACCTGCATCAAAAATGCGGCACAGTCGCAGGGGCCCCGGCCTTGGCGAGGACCGGCTGTACTGGCTCGCAACACGTAGATCCGCGTGTCAAAAGAGCCAGATGGGAAATTAGTCTCTTAGTTGGCTGACGTTTTTGATCTGAGACAACACTTTAATCCTGATGTTTTCCATTACGTTGGTTGTTCCATGCATGGCTGTCCGTGTCCCACGGCAACCGTAACTCAGAGTAAACACGAATGAAGCCCTAGTGCATGCTTCTGGCCTTCGGCGAGGTCTTTCTCCACTGAGCGATGCCAAACATTAAAAGAAGCATGGATCAGCTTATCATTAAGCACAAAACATTTACACAGGGACCATAAAATATTAACAAGGCAAGTTACCAAAGCACCATGTATTTTCATTGTTTCTCATTAGTTTCATTGAGAACATCAGCTTCCATTTTAACAACTGCAAAATTAAAAAAGCCGAACCTGTACAACTACTATCAAATGCTTATTTAGAGAGTTCAATTACTTTTTTTCTTTTAATTGTTGACCTACCTGCTGAGATATACATCTAGTTTCAAGCTCGTTAAAGTTAACGGCGTCGTGCTTTCACAGAGGAAAAACAGAAACTCGGTTACTGGAGACAGCCGTTCCCCTTTCGCCCCACCTGCCAGAACAAGAGGTATTGCTTTCAGAGAAGCGCATCGTTTCTGTGCCTCGGGACAGACTGCGTCCGACTTCCAGCTGGCACGTTAACGGACTGTCCTTGTGTAACCGCCAAACGTCACTTTGTTTTGATCGAGTACAAACCATTGTTGGATTTGAGATGTGGATGCTATGGCGATATAGCGACACATCCAGCTCATGAGAGAACGACGCAGATGCAGATCCTCAATGAGAAAGGATGTTGGCAATATAAAAAATGTTTTAAAGAATCTAATTGCATTGGAATATCCAGGTTTAACTAGTCTTTATATTTGGCAATTTTTACCCAGATCTCATTCTGAGATGGTCTTGATGCCAAACTGGCATTTAAAATGCCATTTTTGTACTTTATTAAATCAAAGTAATTTAGTTCTTAAATGAAAATATGAAAATGCTGGTAAATAAATATCAACTGGTTAAAAAAAAAAAAAAAAAAAAAAAAAAACTGGAAAATTTTTTTACGAAAAAATTTTTTTTTTAAACC
>NW_015112869.1:126501-132611 GCF_001443285.1 Poecilia latipinna | reverse complement strand
ATAAAAATGCTTGTAAAAAAAAATCAACTGGTTAAAAAAAAAAAAAAAAAAAAATCAACTGGTAAATATTTTTTCAGAATAAGATTTTTTTTTAACCTCTGAATATTTTCTGTTGTTCAGATTTATTTTTTAAAATGACATTTTTGTGATTACATTTAACGACTTTATTTTAAGACTTCTTAGCACCTTTACCTGGGGTGCCGATAAGTGTGGTGTTAAAATGCAGTCAATTTTATGTTGCAATTTAGATGCAAAGGAGCAAAAACATGACTCAAAGTTATAAAAGCGTCCCAGAAATACATTTTCAAAATGTCAAAACCTCCCATCTAGAAAAACAAAAAACACAGCAGCCTTTCTCCTGCGAGCTCCCACTAATTCAGATACAAATGAAGCGAGTTCTCGTGTGCAAAACACACCAGCAGGCCCTCCCCCAGATGTATTATTTATGCAAGCAGTGGTGAAGCTTACATTCGCAGAGAAGCTCTGGAACAAGCTTCACCGTTTCCAATCTCTCAAAGTGATCGAGAGAATTTATGATGCAGGGAAACGTTCCAGAGCGAGCCAGTGGCGATTTCCCCCCCTCTAGGCCAACTTGGCCCGTTTCATCCCCAAAGACAGCCACACGGTCAACGCAGTACACATGTGTTCACATCACTAAAACGCTCATCTCATAGGGAAACACCATCCCACTCATACACTAATACTCGACGAGACTCCACCCTGTGACAGAGCAGCTGGTCGCAAATCATCCAAACGCTTAGCGAACGGAAAGTCTTTCCCTTCTAACACGCAGTGAAGACACACAGTTGAAGCCGCTTCGCAGCCCCCGAGTTTGCATTCGTCTCGAGGAAAACGGCCACCTCCGGCTTTCTGTAGCGACAATAAAGCTTTTGGCCTTGTGTCCGTGTTTGTTTGTGCATATTTAAGTCTGCGTGCTTGAACCGCCAACAGCAGCGATGAAGCGGGATCTAATGGCTAAAGAGGAAGAAAAAAGACAAAACAAAACTGTTTGGCAGTAAAGAACATCAAAGTCATCATCAAGCCCAAACAAGAATAAACAGTACGGCAGTAAAACCACATACATGGACGCGAGCATTTCCCCCTGCGCTCCTCATCAGGGATTCCTGTGTGATGTCAGCGAGTCCAGCCAAAAGTAAAAGAAAGCTTTTACATATAGTAGAGGAAAAAGATGATTTTTTTCCCCCTTCCCTCTTCTTACTGATTCATGTGTTTGTTCTTGCTAAAAGGAACCTTGAGATGTTTCTCAACAGAGCACCAAATTTATGAGCGACATTTACTCCTCCTCTCAGTTCAAAGAAGCCAAGCAAAACAAACAAAACAAAAAAAACCTAAGAGGCAAAGACAGTGAAACGAAGGAGCACAGGGAAAGCTAAAGCTGCAGCAGAAAGGTACAGCAACCTGAGGAAAAGGGAGAACATTAAATGATAAAACACGACCGACCGGCGCACTTAATAATCCGTATGAACAGAATGCCAGGCACAGCTGCGGAGTCAGTCAGATGCTTAAATACGCCGTTAATCATAAACCTGAAAACAGCTCGTAAAGTTTAAAAGGCTGGATTTTTAACACGACTCAGAGACTTTTCAATACCGTTTCAAAACAGGCAGGGTTGACAAGGATCAATGTCAAGAATCTAGTTTCTAAAGGGTTTTTCTTCGGTTTCTAGCAGCCCAAATCTGAAAAAAATAAAATAAAAATGTTCTGAAGAAAAGGACCACAAACGTGATGAGCAGCTGAAGAGACGAAACCCAGAGTTACTGATGAGTGACCACAGAGACAAATCATCTTTAATTTTTCATTAATCTGCAGGAATCCCCTCTATGAATCAGACGTGTTGTCCTTCTTCTACATTTCCCCTGAATAAGCATTTCTGGAAAAGCTTAGCCGCACATTTGGCTGATTAACACCAAGCCTGCTTTGTTCAGACGACCAAATAAAACTTACTTCATTCCATTTTAATCAAACTGAATGGTGTAGAGAATGTTAAGATCTAAATAAACCAACTTTGAAACCAGACAAATTCGACTTCACACGTGAGCATTTTATTTGTAAGTAAATAAATGATAAGGACTTCTGCATATTTAATTTTGTTATACTAGAGGTGATTTGTTGTTGTTATAGGTAGAAACATTGGTTTCTCTTACCTAGGTATGGTATGCAAGAGACCATGCTCTGGCTGCTGATGAAGTCTCTCAGACGTTTGTAGTTGTCTTCTTTGGACATCAGGTAGTCGAGCCGATCAAACGTAGACTTGTCCTTTCGACTCAGTAGCTGTTAATAATGAGGCAAAACCAGAAGGCAAGAAAAGGGAATTGGAGCAAAAAGGATTTTAACAGTTACATTATGTCAATTAAGCTGCCATATTTCACTGGAAGTGGTGTGAAGCCCAGTGGGCGTTCCATAACCACATGAGGTAAATGCACTCACCGCCCACGTTTTTGTGAGCCTGAAGATGGGCGCACTTTGTAACCCTGACACCACCGCCATGACAGCGTGGAGGTTGTTCATGTCACACAGTTTCTGTGAAAGGTTACACGACATGGAGCAGACATTTGGACACGTTCGCACAGAAAGACAGTTGTGCTCTGAATTTTTATTTTATTTTATTTTTCTGTTGCACATTCACAGTCAGTCTGATGCTTAATAAAAATCAATGACGGCAGCATACCTTGGCAGTGCGGATGTACAGACTCAGTACTTCGGCTCGGATCTTCAGCGTTTGAGCGTGGAGGATCTCTCTTACCACCCAGAAACTTGTCTAAGAAAAAAACAACACACACACACACACACACACACACACACCCCAACAGAGATTACTGCACCAAGCAACACACAACAAAAAACCCCTGCCAACAACAAACAAACTGGGGAAACCATCAAAAGTTATAATCTCCGAAGCAGAATCAGGACTTCAGGTATGTAAAAACAGGGATTGTTCTCCATCATTTGATGATCGCTTAATCTCTGAGCCAAAGTTGCAGCAAGCCGTGACAGCTCTGGGCTTGGCGTGGTCGAAAGCAAAGCAGTTCACCACAGGACAGATCGTTAACAGCAACGCCCCATTTAGGCCAATTAGAAACGAGCTCTTGATAAAAAAAATAAAAATAAAACACAGGATCACAATCAGTTGGTAGATACAGTCAAGAACGCATGAAATGCCAATTGATAAAGGAGGAAAAGAGAAAAAAAAAGCAAAACAGCAGGCACATGTGTTTGTTCAGAGCACTTGGCCAGACGGTGAGGGATGTCGGAAATCTGTCTCTTTGGGGAAACTGCTGGCAAGACAAGATTCTGATTGCACATACGCAGTTAAACGGGTCAGTCAATCAATCTTGTTGAAACCCTGGGGATGGATGGAGGGAATGGGAAGAGGAAAAGGACAAGAGAGAGGGAAAAGAGGGGATAGTGGGAAGAGAAATTTAACTTGAGGACTGAGGCCAGCAGCTGTCTGGACATTGTGTTCTGAACAGAGAAACAAAAAAAAAAAAAAAAGCAGTCTGTCTATCTTCGTGTCTTCGTCTGAGATAATCGTACTTTTAACTCCCACACTGTCTAAATTTAAACTTCTACCTTTTAAAATCTGTGTAGAGGGGCAGTATTATGTTATTTTTATTCATAGCACAATCAAATAACTATGTTAACTTCAGTTATTAAAAAAATGCTACATCTAAAATATGACTTAGAAGAAGTGTGACTTCATAAATTAACACTTTGAAACTGCATGTATTGAGCTCAGCAGATGCCCAGTTCCACCAGGCAGCTGCTAATTGCTGCTGGCTAGTCTTAAGGAGCTAAATCTGAGTTTATACTGGCTTTGATTTTCCTGGCAAGGAGTGGTGAGAGCATCTATCCCCTCATTTCTGCTGGCCTATAAATACAGAACCAAACTCAAACAAGTTTAAATTACGAGAACAAAGTCTCAAAAATCGCAGCAATAGTGTTTAAAATGAAGTCAAATGAAGTCTTCAAAAAGTGCTAATTATTTCTCTCCTTTCGCCGTTTTTTTTTTTTTTTTTGCTCGTTTCTTACCATTCGATACCAGGAAGGCTTAATGAATTACAAGTTGGTTGCTCCATTTGATCCGTTTCACTTTTTAACCTCTGTCTGTCATGGATAACGTTGGAGTTGGACACGTTGGCCATGTCTGGACATCTCAGTTAAACAAATCTCACGTCTTTAGTGCTGGATTTATAAACGTATCGAGTTCTTTAGAGGAGAAGCTCCCAGTGTTTCAATAATCCTAAATAAGGTGGAGCAGCCAAAGTAAACGCAGACGTATCGGCTGTAGCTCAACCAGTTTTCTGGGTTAGGGTTACTGGTGAAGATGAAAGTCTTGCATGTAAAAACTGCAACAATTCGAGTCAAATAATCATCCAATCTCTGGCTGGGGAGCATTAAAGGTCTGAGATGTTAAAACCTTGACCATAAATATGAACTCTTTTGGTAAGCCTTGAGGAACAGGTTACAGAGCATTTATCGTAGCGGTTTAAACTTGCTGGCAAATTGTCTCCTTTATTGGCTCCTAAAAGCACCGAGTCAACAAAAAATTAGAATCAAGGGGGGGAAAAAAAACCCAAAAATGGCCGCAGTTAATGTGGAATGGGCTTTCTGGGACTCTCTGCCTTGACAGGCAAAGACCGTCTGTCCAAAAAGCTCATTTTCCTTGGCTCGCAGCGGCCGAATGTGTGCGGCAAACATCTTGAATCACCGTTTGGGATCTGCCATACATAAAGAAATTTCCACAGAAACACATTCTTCTTGAATCATATTTACATGTGAGGTTGGCGAAGTGGGGCTTAGAAAAGACTGGCAAAAACAGAGGAAGTGGATTAAAGGGGATGGCTGCCCCTTGAATCATTCCCCACAGCTTCCCGTTGACGTAACTGGGTAAGGAGAGAGAGACTCCTCAACATGTGCGCAGTCATTTGTTTACTCTGCAAAAATATTTACACCCCAACGTTTTGCAACGCTGGCAGATTCAGACATTTGTGTGTTTGGGTGAAATAGAGAGGAAAATCTAAATGGTGTGGAGTTATATTCAACTCTCAGTGGTTGAAGAAAAAACATTTTTATTACAATAGCAGCTGCAGTAAAGTTTTTTTTTTTTTTTTTTTCTTTTGGTACGTTCCCACCAGCTTTACTTATTTTTGCTCAGATGCCATCTCAAACTCAGTCAGATTATATTAGATACCTCCAGCATCAAATTATTGCATTTTATCAGGATTCAAGTCTTGCTACAGTTTCTCTTTTAGACTCTTTCCATTTTCACATGATGGGCAGAACGGAGCTTTTCAAAGCCGGGATATTAACTACTTCCACTGCTTAGAGCTGAGGGTCTTGTAACCTGTTTTTATGCAGTTTCTGTATGTTGCTTAGTTATTTCCTGTGTGTTAATGTTGGTTTCTTTTGACTTTTTTTAATAGAACTACGTGTGCCGTGTTCTGTCCTGTACAGTGAGACGCTTTATGTTTTTGCACCGACTTGTCTTAGGAGGACAAAGGTTGAAATGTAGCTATTGTGTCAATTCCTGCATATTTACACTGCCATGAATTGCGGTTATGTTGATTAACGTGCACTGTCCTAATCAAATACATTAAATCAAAGTAAAACATATTCGTCTTCTTAGCAATTCACTACTTCATGTTGGTCCATCACATAAAACATATTAAATTGTGACTTTAATGTGACAAAAAGCAAAAATAGTGTCAACGTGTTTGCAAGCCACTATATAAATGCGAGTAGCTGAGGATAAAAAGATGTCTGCCTTCAGACATGCTTCACCTGGGGACCACTCGTGATGCACATAAGAGCACTTCACGTGCGAGGAGAAGACACAGGGAACCCAAAGAGCTGCCATGATAAACACAGCTTCAAAAACAAGCACATCTGGGAGAACCGGGGTGATGACTTGAGAGCAGGAGGATGGAGACGGAGGGCATGATGGAAAGACGAGCTGTCATCCCCTCAAACCTCAATGGCCAAGACTCATAAATCTCCATGACCGCAGGGAGGAAGACTTTCCCCTTCTCTCTCTTTTTTTTTTTTGGGAGGGGGGGGGGGGCCGGGGGGGAAGGGGGGATTTACATTGA
>NW_015112869.1:88563-123747 GCF_001443285.1 Poecilia latipinna | reverse complement strand
TATAAATGCGAGTAGCTGAGGATAAAAAGATGTCTGCCTTCAGACATGCTTCACCTGGGGACCACTCGTGATGCACATAAGAGCACTTCACGTGCGAGGAGAAGACACAGGGAACCCAAAGAGCTGCCATGATAAACACAGCTTCAAAAACAAGCACATCTGGGAGAACCGGGGTGATGACTTGAGAGCAGGAGGATGGAGACGGAGGGCATGATGGAAAGACGAGCTGTCATCCCCTCAAACCTCAATGGCCAAGACTCATAAATCTCCATGACCGCAGGGAGGAAGACTTTCCCCTTCTCTCTCTTTTTTTTTTTTGGGAGGGGCGGAGGGGCGGGGGAGGTTGGGGGACTTCAGATTGAACTTGGCTGCAAGCGCCGAGGATGTTAGAGTCTCACCTGATTGAACCTGCGGGTGAAGGCTACGACATTCGGAGCGGAGCTGTGCTTCTCCTTCTTGTTCCAGCCACAGCTAGAAAGCTCCTGTAAACAACAAATGAAATCCAGATTACGTTCTGAGCCAAAGGGATTGTTGTGGACGCACGCATGCCGCTAATGCGATTCACATCGCAGTGGGAAGATTTGCTTTGGAAGATGGAAGGACCAAGACATGATAGTGGAGGAAAGCGAAGGAGGAGGAGACCGAACAGATGAGTGAAGACTTAAAGGGATAAATGAGGAACAGCAACAAAAAACAAACAGGTGAGGTCATACAGGAACATGTCTGTTTTAAATATACAGCAAAGATGTCTCTGCTCTTATTACACCGTCGTAAAACTTGCAGAAACAGGCAGGAGAGCACAAACTGAACACATTTTGGCACAATTCAAAACAAAAAGGGTTTGTTTGAGAGCTAAAAATATCGACAACCGGACAATCTAATCAGGGACTTCAAAGTAACTAATTCAAGTTTAAGTGGTGACGATTTTCAAGCCCTACCAAGATTTTGAAAAGTTACAGGTTTGAAAAAGCACAAGTGAAGTTTAATGAGAGGCCAGAAAAAACTCCATAGAAACATGAGGTGAGCAATGCTAGCTACTGATGAGTAAAAGGCCACTAGTGCCAAAAAAAAAACAAAAAAAAAAACATAAAAAAGCAATCTTTTTAAACTGCTGTCCTCACACACACACAGTGCAACGTCGCCTCTGTTGCCACCATACTGTGGGAAAGTCTCGTCAGAAAACCAAAATCAACCCCAAAAATCCTGATTGATGCATCTCTACTTTTTATACTCTCCGTATTTTCAACAAAGAACTGTACAGCACAAATACCTAATATTCTGTCTGAAATGCACGATTGCTTTGAAAATGCTAATAAATTTCGTGAATGTTTCTTTTTAAGTTGACATATCAAAATATAAAATCCCATTATTCCCTTACGTATCATCGTACATCACAGCGGAAGCAGTAGGAATATATTTTTAGTTTATTTGCTTTAAATCAAAGCAAACAGATCATGTTACATCTCAGTGTAAATGGTATTATTACAGTTGCCCATGTCTACTCAACACACAAAAATGTCTGCAAACATCTGAACTGAGCCTGGAGAATGTTTGAGCCGTCATGACTTATGACAGCTTTAATGACTCTGTTGCTAAGATGTTTATTGATTGTTTTGTTTTAATAAAAAGTGTATAAATGCCCTAATAATGCTCTTACAAAGCAGCAGTAGCTGGGGAAAGTGTGTTTTTTGTAAACTTGATTAAAAACAAGAGCCGTCGTGGCGTTGGAAGATGAACAGAGGAAATTCCACCAACACGCAAACACTCATTTGTTTCTGGTTCAGAACCAGGCTGGAAGTCCGCTCGACCTTCAGGTGGAAGGCAGAGACCACACATACAGTCCAAAGGGATCCCAGGTCCAACACGGGCCCTCCACAGGATGTCCCAGGGGCCAGGGACGGTGACATAATTTTGGGGTGGGGGGGGGGGACTTTGTGTGAGCCCTCCTGCTAAACATTTCTCCAGCTCGGCTTACTTGGGGCGTGGCCTGAACAGCTGAATCAGGCTGTAGCCCCTCAGTGACGCATGGCGACTGTCTGGAAGCAGCAGCGTCCAGTAAACCTCGCCGAGCTCCCCCGGAGCTGGACTGCATCAGCGTTTTTGTTTTTTCTTTTTGGTTTGGTTTCGTTTCCAACAAAAGCCTGCGTTCATTCAGAGCTGAGTCTCAGAGGCCGAATATCAAATGCAGATGTTAAAAGCAGACATTCATGCGTGGGTGAGGTCAAGCTTTAAGTCTACGTTCAATGTGTAGGAAAAAAGGGAGGGGGAAAAAAAGGCTATAAAACTGAAACTGTCGAAGAACTGAGCGGGCCTTCTCACAAGGAATTTTAAAATCAATGACACGAAGCATCACAGATGTGCTTAATGAGAGAGAGTTCAAACAAAGCAGGACATTTCAGCTCATTTCTCTCTGATTATTTTTAAATTAATCCTTACATTTATTTTATAAACCTTTCATTTCCTATACTTAGAGGTGAGTTGGTTTGTTTTCTCTGAGCCTCTGGCTCTGCCCTCTCTCTGCCACCCAGGCAGCGCAGTGGAAACCACATTTACCGGCACCCCAGGTAAACACGCAAAAGCCTAAAAATAAAATCATCTTCTAATGCAGCTGCATCATCTCACACTGAAAAATCCAACCGTTATGTTGTTCACATTTATGCATTAGGATGACGGTAGCTGAAAGATTTAGTTTCTGAAATTGACTTCAATTTCTCAGAGATCCTATTAGAAAGGCACAGCTTCCAATTGTTTATTTTTTTAATTAAGTTAAACAGGTTTCCTTCATGTTTATAATGTAAAAAGTGCAGAGCTGTCAAACTTTTCAGTTAATTTTTAAAATATAAATGACACAAAGAAATGAAATGTATCATATCGGTTCATTTCCGATACCAATACAGTATGGGTCGATACCGATCTGATACAGAAAAACACAGTGCTGAATTGACTTAAAACTTCAGTCACCTTTGGTGCAACTTTAATTTGTTCAGTCAGTGCCATTGTGTTAGTATAGAAACCAATGAAAAAATAAACTGAAAATGACAAAAACAATAGATTGACAGACACAAAAATAAACTGCAAGAAACCCTCTTTCAAATGGTCCAGAAAGTACAATTAGGAATTCTACATATAATGTAAAATATGTAATACATCAAGCAAATCGTCACTGACACCAGATTTAGAATTGTTTCCGATATCGGGACTGATGCTGGTATTAATATCGAATCGGTGCATTGCTGCAAGGAGTGAGAGACAGAGTAACAGAAGGCTGAACATACGAAAGGATGCAATGAAATGGCACAGAAGGAAAGAAGGAGCTCTTGGACATTAGAATAAGAAATTAACTCTAGAAAAGCTAATATTTTTCCAGATTCCCATTTTCTTTTCTGTACTTCTCCAGATTGCATAGAAATCCTGTATAATAATGCCACAGTGGCCCATTTCCTTTGGTCTCTAAGCTGGACAAGGATCCATTTACCTTGGCACCTCAGACAGTGAGCAGGATGGTGATGGTAAAAAAAAAAAAAAAAAAAAAGTCCCCAAGTTTCCATTTCATCCTTTAAACCAGGATGCCAACCTGGTTTACAACCAGTTGCTTGTAAGGAAAAAGGCCCTACTGTTCTGTCTTTCCGTCGCATCAGAAAAACGAGATGCCTCTTGACTGAAAGTAAAACTAAACATTCCTCATTGTGAATAAAATGCAACCAAATTGAAGTTTGCATATTATGACATTTTACAGTTTGACATTAAGAAGCTGCACTTAAAGACTAATTTACAGTGCAGTTTTTAACACGTCTGTACTATAGGTGCCAATAAAGACTTTTTTTGGTAACACTTTATTTGAAGGGGGGTGAATACTGATATAAATTTGTTATAAAAGTATTACTGATTGCACTTTAAAAATTAGATAACTTTATGTTATTAAAGGTAAAGTTTAAATAGTAATGATTTCTTGGTTAATGTCAAGTTGTCATAACAAAGACATTTTGAATAATGTCAACTTTGTATTAAAAGTGTCATAATTTACTGAATGACGCTTTATGACAACAGTCATAAATATTCATGAAGACTTATTCATGTTCATGACCGGTGTTATGTCATGTTTATGAAAGTGTCATGACAGTCTTATTCACCCCCCTTCAAATAAAGTGTTACCCTTTTTTTTTTTTCCTTTTACAACCCAGCAGAAACCTTGACACCAGACCGCTCGGTCCTCTCGCTTTAACACACATTAAGTCCGTCCAGGTCGTTTTCCAGTTGAAGTCATTTCAAGCCTTCCTGTTGTTCGGTGGTGTTATTAGAGAGTCCAGCTGCCCTGATCCGCAGCCCTTCCAAAACCTATTAGGATTTAATTTCCTAAATTTTTCTTGTGACTTTACTGCCTCTCCTCCCAGCACTCAGGCCTGACAAAACTCTTGCCAACATAAAGGAGAGAAAGAGAAAGAAAACAACAACAACACTGGATCGCTCTGAGAAAGGCTTTGAAAAGGCGAAGGTTTTAAACGCTGCAGTAAAACAGTGAAGTAAAATAGCTTGCTCCGCGAAACCACAGACAGCCTGTCATTTCCTCACGCTGCTGGAGCCGAACACAATCTGCCCCCCCAGCAAAATCCTGCAGACTTGAGAGAAGCTGACTCCATCATCAACACTTTACTGGAGTATAATTAACACAGAGGCTGTCAAAAATAATAAATAATAATAATAAACAATCTCACTTCAGGCAATCATCTACAAAAACAAGATAAAAGATGCATCTGAACTCGACTGAGACGAAGGAGATTCGCAAGCTAACACTTGCAAAGTGAAATCTGAACAAAGTGAGGTTCTGGAGCGGAGCCGCAAATAGTGATGAGATCATGTGTGATGCCACAAGAATCCCCTTTGTTTTATGTCTGCTCTGTAAGTGGAAAACTGTGCGCCGGGACCCCCGGGGAGCCCTGCTCGGAGGCCCAGGGCCAAGGCAGGAAGCCCCGATAAAGACAAGCAACTTTATTGCGGGGGGGAGAAAAGGAAAACAGAAGGGGAAAAGAATAAATAAAAATTGCTGAAATAAAGGAGGGTATAGCAGCGAAGAGATTTACAAGGGATGACAGGGAGGACCGCCGTGAAAAACGATCGGAGTCGTTTCTGTTCGCCGATTAATGCTTTAGGATGAAGTGCGACGGAGGAACGCTGGGCTGATTGCCTGGTTATGCCCAATTTATGGATCTGCAGAACTGACTCCCTGCAAATCTGCAGGCCAGTAAAAACATGGGATGGCAAAAAAAAAAAAAAGATAAGGAGAGAAGAGGAGGAGTAAAAATCTGCTGTGAAGCTTTTTTTTCCCCCTCTAACTTTGAACTTTCAGAAACCTTTAAACTAGCAGTCACCTCCGCTGCAAACCGGAGAAATCTGTTTTATTTTTTTCCCCCTTTCTTTCTAGGAACAGATGCATTTGTTGACTGGCGTATGGAGATGAAAGGAGGTGATCAAAGCCAGTTATCGGCAAGTCAAACTTAAAATACAGGTGTTTTCTTCTGATCGGTAAACCACAGTGAGGCACGAGCACGTCACGGCAAAAACGGTCACTTTTGATGTAGAAGGTGACTTTTGTTTTCAGTACCAATGACAAATCCTCTACAATGAAATCAGACGAAGCACAGCGTACGGGCATTTATGCTGAATCTTTTGTTTCTGTTAATTTAGCTTTTTCCTTAAAGACGTTACAATTCTGGGAACCTAGATGTGTTATGATATTTGGAAATGTAATAACAAAGGTTAGGATTATTTTGTGTTTTCCTCCCATTAATTTAAGAGATTGACAACACACATGGTTTTAAAAAATATATATATATATATATATAATATATATATATTTTTTTACCACTTTTTGTACTTGTAAGTTCAGGTTAAATCACCTCTGAGTTGTAAGAAATGTTCAGTTGTTACTTTGTTTCCTGTCGCCACCCACAGATTTTCCTTGGAATAGTTTTAGTTTCGACGCCCCGACACACCGAGAAAAACAAACTACAGCTGCAGGAAATACTGAATAATTATAATTAGCACAAAGCCCCTGTTGGCCAAAACTGTTCACACGCCTGGTGGGTGTAGATTTGTGCTTACAATGAAAGCCAAAAAAAAATTATCAGGCGGCAAATAAATCCATAGAACAGGAAATCCCTCATCAGTTCATGAGGGTTTCGTTTTGGGTTTCGTTTTTTTTTTCCCTTTTCTCGTACATCGGAGAGCGTGTTAAAGTTTACTCTCCTCGTAACTGTTGGTTCACACTTGAAGACTTCATTAAATATAATGACCAAATTACAACAACGGCGGTGGAAGAAATCCACCCGGACAATGGAAAACTTGTCACTTGTGGGGTTTTTTTTTTTTTCGCTCTCTCCTGCCAAAGCGTTATTTTTCTCCCACTTCGACGGTGATGAATGCGTGTGGAGCGCAGAGCTGACAGGCTCCAGTCTAGCTGGAGGGAGTGTGAGGGTCGGAGGGGGGTTCCTTCTTGTTTCTGTTGCGTAGCGATCGCTGTCCAAACAACATGTGCGGACTGTGAGGATCTGAGCCGAGCTGTGAGCCAACAGCCTGACGGCCTCTTCCACGCACGGCTTCCCATCAAATGCGTCGGCTGGAAATTACAGCCGATTCCGTAATTTTGTGACAGAAACTGAACTCTAGCAACACTTCTGTATCGCTTTCCACATTAACCACACGTATGTGTGTGTGTGAGAACTGATGGGTGCGTATTATCAGTAGTGGTGGTTTAATTGGGCCTCTGATCTGCTGTAGATCAGAGGCCAAACTTTTGTTCTGACGTTTTTACCAAAAATACCTAGCAGCAGAAGCAGCTTATCGTTTCTCTGCGTCTCGGCCAACAGAGCAAAGGAAAACTTTCAATAAACGCATCTGATCTGCAGCCCAGACCCGTCGTCTGCGTGAGAAGACGTCGATATTTTCAGCTGTGTTTTTTTCCAACACAACGCAGCTACAAGTGAGAATTTTATGAGAGAAAACGATGAGGTGGTTTTGCGTGACACCAGACAAATCAGCGATACTGGAGAGGTTGTTCTGAAAAATGTAGAACGGGAAGATTTGTTTGTTTTTTTTTTTTTTTTTTTGGATGCATCGATCCACTTTTTTCACTTTTGATACAAATACCAATATCTGAAGTTCAGTATTGGCAGACAAAACAGCACTGTAGTGACTCAAAAAGAAATATTTTTTTGTTTCTTTAAAACAGTGAAGTCATTATACTGAATTACAAATTTATTTGACAACTCTGCTCCACTTAAACACACCAATAGCTTCGCAAGCCTGGTCAGACATGTTAAAACAACTTTAATTTGTTCAGTCAGTGCAATTAGGAGCATAGCAGCCAACGTAAAATAAATAATAAAGAAACTGGCAAACTGGCTGACTGGTCAAACGTGCAGAAAAAAACCTCCACAAACCTCCTGTCAAATGGCTCTGAAAGTATAAGTAGAAATTCTAAGCATAAAGTAAAATAAATCAGAGCACAAAGCGTAGAATTACACTGAATAGATCAGCCCTTCTAGATTGGACGCATTGCCACCAACACCAGATTTAGAATTGTTCTCAATAATAGGACCGGCACAGACGTCAATATCAGATCGTACATCTGTGCAAGAGATGGTGGCATTCTGATCTGAATGTGTGTGAGTGTGTGTGTGTATGGGGGGGTGGGAATCTACTCGAGCCGGACTCGTGAAAAAGAACCATTGCCTGCCTTCAACTAGAAAGCCATCACTCTGCGACCCTCAGCGTGTTCAGAGGAGCTCTGCTGTGGCTGATCGGACATGTGAGGAAGGCCACAAAGTGCTGGGCCGAATGTAAAATGCAACCTGACTGCTGCTCCCTGAGAGCTGGAACAAAGACCGCCGGCCAATGCCGCTAAATCACTCGGCTTGGCTGTTGCCATGACTCTTGTGTTAAAAACAAAAGGCAGAGCTCTCCCTCTCTCTTTCTCTCTCTCCCCCTGAAGCCTCTCTCCATCACTCACACTTTTCTTCCCCCCCCCTTCCCTCTCTCAGCCACTCTTTCATAAACATCCAGCTGCAGATCGTCAGCAGCGTGTCTGATTACAAAATCGGAAAAACAGAGAGGGAAAGAATGGCTTCTATTGTTTTTTCCCCCCGAATCAAAGTTCTTTTCTACTTTCACTTAACACATCATTTCATCTCCTCCTCCTCCGCCGACCCGACGGCACAGTTCATCTAAGTGGACTTGCCAAGGCTTCGACCCAGCAGTAATCGCCGCTTCGTAAATTCAGATGCGCGGGAGAGATTTCCTTCTAGTCCCTTGCATCCATCCCTCCTTCCCTATCCCTCCCTCCTCGCTGTGATCCATGTTATCATATGTCATTATAATGGCATTTCACTCTGCTAAACGACAGCCAACGAACATAACCGCCATTCACCGGAGGGCCGTAAATCAGACGACGGTCTGCTCTGCAGCATCGATTATTCTACGTCCCAAAGAAATACCGTCTGCTGTTCCCATCGATTACGCCGAGCGCTCCACGCCGGCCGGGCTGCGCATTCCTCTCCACTGAGTGAATGGCTTTCGCCGCCCGGCCGGCAACGGGCCCCGTCCCGCTCGCGTGGAAACGGCTCTCCTGGATCGATGTTCGCTCGCTCGCCGAGTCTGCGGCGTCACGTGTTTTGAAGATGAAATCCCTTTGAGCCAATCCCCTATCGGAGAGAGCTGGCGGCAGGCCTCTCCAAGTACAGGATGTACAATTTTCTGCATCATATGAGACAAGATGTTTACTTCCTGTCCAAAAGTCCTGGCTGGACTTTATAAAAAGACGAAAAGTATCTCTCCCCTTTATGGATTTATTCCGATTCTGTATTTAGTCAGAATTTAATGCTTTGGATTTTCTATCATTTATTAAGCATTCACAAAATCTATCCAAACCAAATCTGGCTTTGAGTGAAAGTAATAAAACTTTGTTAAATCATAAATAACTACTGTAATTAACTGCATTTTTTTTATTAAAAGAGTTCAGTTCAACAAGCCACACCTTTCCTTCTACGAGACCAAGAAGTCACTTAAAAAGAGCCAGTCTGACGACATGAAGCAGGCAGAGAGACCTCAGAAAGCAACACGCCCGCTACGTGAGAACGGGTGACAAACTATCAGTCTGGAAATCAGCCTCATAAAGGGCCGTTTAAAAGGTCTGAGGGAACCGCAGCGAAAGCCAAAATACACAAACGTAAAAACAACATAACGCAGTGGTGAACCTTCATAGGTTACCCAAATTGCTGGTCAACTTGTCCTTGAGGTCAGAAAGAACCCAGAAAAACATCTAAAGTTTTTAAACAGTTTTCTCTCCGCATCATTTTTTTTTTCTTGTTCACATGTAAAGAGGAAAATGCATCTTTTGTGGAAATTTACATCATTAGCCAAACCTCTAACCTGACAAAGTGGCCTAATCAAAGTCTGGACTTGAATCCTCAGATTTAAAAAAAAAAAAAGAAAAAAAAAAAAAGAAGAATGTGTCTGGGTGAATTGATACAAATCGGAAAAGACAGGTGAGTCAAAACTGGAGGCCAGGGAGCGGAAACACTCGATGGCAGCCGTTGCTTCAAAGCGTGGCACGGCCGGTTGTTGGGTTTAGACTGGGATTGCTTTGCACTCGGAGCCGGCTCGGTTTGGATGACATCCCTTCAGAAATCGAATCATCGTGTGAAAACCGCGTCTTGTTTTCACGTTCTCAGCACGACCTCGTCTGCAGTAAAAACCGTTTCTCTGATAATCCGAAACATTTAAACCTGTAAGGGTGTGGGCACTGCGCCGCCTCCACACAGACCTGGAAAAAAATTCCCACCTTAAATTTTTTTTTTTTTTTTTTTTTTTTTGGAGGGGTGCGGGGGAGTGTTCCCACTGGCATCACAGCACAAGGTGAGAAGTTCTTCTTGATCCACAACGTCTGGCTGGACGATCCGGGCTCTTCTCCATACATCTGCTTCGAGTCAGCGACAAAACGTTTAAGCTATTATCATCTTCTGTTCTACTGCAACGTTTTCCGGATCATTTAGGCAAGTGAAAGTGCAATCGGTGAGCGGCTGTTGCTCTCCTAAAGAGTCGTACACGGGCTCTAGGTGAGATTTTGTGATGGCTATGAAGTGTTTGTGGAGGCTGAGTGAAGGAAAACAAACAATTTAATTAGAAGTTATGAAGCCACGGTGTCTAAATCTAGCAATAGCAGGATTATAAAATCCAGCCAAAATGTCTCGTAAAGGCATTCCTCTTTGTTGTCTCGCAAAAAAAAAAAAAAAAAAAAAAGATAGATGAAATTTATTGAATATGTTGATTCCACTTTTTTGGAGTCATGTTACTAAGAATCAGTCCTCAAAACATCTGGATTTGTTAAGAGAGTTTATAAAAGCAATAAAAAATCTTCATTGAACGCTAACCGCCTTAAAGCTGTGAAACGAAACGAGTGTGACATCATGCAGCGTCATGGAAACGCGAGCGATCATGGCCTTGTTTCCACTCTCTCATCTAAAGGGAATTATACAAGATGTAAAAATGCCTCGGGGGAAAAAAAAAAATAAAAATATCCACGCCTCCTGAACTTCTCCACATTTTGTCAAGTTATGGGATTTTAAATAACCTGACCAGCGCTACACGAAACATCACTTGTGCTCGCCCCCCTTTAGTCAGATACCCCAAAATGAACAAAATCCCTTAAGACGTCACCTGATTAGCAAAGAGAGTCAATTTATGTATTTATTGTTGAAATAACTACAGCCGTTTTGTTAAGTCATGAAAACATGTTGTTGGCTTAAACTGAAACAGAGTCCCAGAAAAATGAGTTAGATTGTGAGGTTGTAACATGATGTGGACGATACGGACTTGGGATTTCATCGTGACATTTTGTTGCATAATTGTGATAACGTTAAAATTGTGATTGAAAAAATGATTTTTTGCTTCCTTTTTCGACAAGTGCTTGATCTAAAACAGCATTCAAATAAATAAATGGATAAAATAAATACATACTGATCATGAACACCTTTCCTATTTGAAATCTTCTGCAGGACGCCGTTCACTTAAAGACACTTAAGCTGCACACATTACCTGCATTTAATCAGAATTTTAAACTTACTGATATTTATTGATCCTCTTGTGGAACAAACTGAGTGAGGAAATAGCAAAAAAAATCACATTTCTGATAACGCCGTCACTTTTGTATTGAGACAACGATGAATCAAAATTCACACAACATTCAATGAAACTAAACGGTCAGAGGGTGAAAAAAAGAAAAAATGGGCTGCAAGTCAATAAAAACACTATTGCATAACTCGAGGAATTGAGTTATTTAACATTTTTCCTATTTGGGCCGTGAACAGAGTGAAGCCTGAAGACGCACGCCCGGGTGCTTTTCCCATTATGCAACGAGGACGCGAGGAAGACGGCGGTGGAAGCTCAAGCAGAGTTCCCTTCAGTCGTAGCGCCGTGGGGTTTTTCTCGGCGAGACGGAAGAAAAGCCAGAGAGCCTCCATGGTCCACTCTGCTGGGTCACCCTGGGAACCACACCCTCTGCTCCTTCTCATTCTGACTCCTACTTAAAATATCCAGTCCGGCTCAATTTCACCCAGACTACATTTTCATTTTGCATGGTTAACTCCTGAACAAGCTGGACAAACTAAACGTATGCCAGAGCTCCAACTTTTCTTTTGCTTCCAACAAAAAGAATAAGGAAGCATGCAACAGAACGACAATGAATGAAAGCAAGTGCTGAACTCAGTTTCCAGCGTCACACACATATGTTGCTGCATGCTGTTTCTCTAAGGCTGCAGTGGTAAACCTTAAACCCTGCTAATCCGGGCCTGCTGTCAAAAAGGCCCCAGCAGCTCAAAGGGGAAGACGAATGAGATCACAGAGACTCTCAATGGGCCAAATACCAAGAAAAGGTGGGACAGCCTTCATCTGCATAGCTGTGATATCTACACCGGGTTTGGTTTGGGGGACTCTGGTTACTGATAACAAAAGTTGAAAGCAAGTGGTTGGGCCACGAGATAGCAGATTTTGGAAAATAGAAGAACAAAGCTGATGATAACTGATGAGGAAGTTTTATTTGACTTATTTACATTTTCATTTCTTAGAACAGGTCAGGCGAGGGCAGTTTGTTTTTTTGTTTTTTTTAAGGCACAAATTTCCGGAATATTTTTATAACGCTGAGAATTTGAGCAAAATTTATTATTATGCATCAAAGGCAGACCGGTTTGAGAGTTAAGACCTTTTAAAGACCATTATGAGTTCAATTTAAGACCTGCATCACGACAGAAATTTGAAGAAAATTACACATTTCGCAATTCTCTCGACAATCTTAACCCCGTAGAGTCATGCTTTTTTTTTTTTTACACAGAATGCCCTGAGCAAGCCAATAGCGAAGGCGAACGCTGCCCAGCCAGCTGGCTAATAGGTTTGAACTTTGCCATGACAGACAAAAAAAATTTTGCAATCCAGCTAGTAAGGCTATATCAACAGTTAATAGTTACTAGCTAGTTAGCAGTAGCCTCAACCGTCGCAGAACACATTGAAGATGCGACTCAAACTTCATCTAAATAAATAAATAGAATTTGAGATCTGTGACAATTCCACACTTTCAAAAAACACTCAACCGTCTCACTGACACAAACTAATGTTTATTTAAATTCAATAAACCAAGTTTTCTGCCACGAGTTGGACGCCCCTCACTAGTCGTCCTACCAATGTTGGACACCTCATCCGTCCCTGTGCCACACCACAACCCAACACTAAATGGGGCTGAGGTCAGGTGAGGTCAGGTGAGGTCAGACAGACGCCTACAACAGGCAACACCACTGAGTATTCATGCCCACTATACTGCTGTGGTGGCAATAGAGACGTACTCTTCGTTTGGCTGCATGTAGCGAATCACCTGTATGCATTAATCAGCATGTATTTGATTTGGTGAAACTTAACAGTCAGTGTATCATCATCGTAGTGCTTCACTCATCACATAAGCAGACACATTTACTGCTGACAGTAAGATACAAGTCAGTAAACAGGACCTTTTACAGTTGTGGTGGACCCCGTGTTGATCCGGTACATGCAGCCTCAATAAAATACGGTAAAACGTGCAACTGTAAAAAAAAAAAAAAAAAAGTACACTACAAAATCTTACCAAGTACTTTTGTTCCAGTTTCTAGCAAATATCCTAATGCACTTGAAATAAGACAGAACTAACTTCAAAGTAATTTTTCAGCAATAAACAGGAGATTATTTTAAGTAAAAAAAAAAAAAAAAAAAAAAAACTAAAAAAAAACCTTAATATTGATCTAAAAGTACTAGTTCCAGCAGCATAATTCAGGAATTATTGACTTAAAACAAGTTAGTTCAAGACATTTGCACTAGAAACTAGGCCAAAAATACTCGCTCAGATCGTTCTTCTGCAGTGTTGGACGATTCCGTTTCTGCTCCAGAGGAATGTTGAAAGCATTTTTTATCATCTTCTGAGTTCGCCAGAACTCGTCGTGGTTTCTGATGACTAATGCTGACTGGACTCTGTATCCGGCGGATGCTGGACAGTGACGGCGAGGCCTTTAATCAGGCAGCTGGCTCCTGTTAACGGCCGCACGACACGCCACGGGGTTGGCGAATGGCACGATTACGATGTAAGCCGTGATAAGCAAACACCTGACTAAACAATGTTCTCGTCTTTCTGCTTCCAGGTCCACTCTAAACTTTGACCTCAGATCAATGCGTGGAATAGCTATTAATTACTGCAGTCCAAGCAGCTCTTGTGATATTCTCATTACGCAACATTAATATTATAATAAATCTGCAACATACCACTCCTGTTGATATTAATCAACGGGTTGTTTTAATATGACTAAAACAACTGGCTTCGTAAGTTATAATCATCCACAGACGTTCAGGATTAAATCAATGAATGATGAAACATTTACGGCGGAGAAAACGAGATTGTATTGAGCTGGATCTCTGGCTGCAGAAAACCAAACTGGCTCTTTAATAGAACCGGTAAAGAACAGACTCCTGGGTTAGCACTGGCTCTGCTTTGATTAAAAAAAAAAAAAAAAAAAAAAGCAATTACTGTGTGTGACTGCGGTTTGAGGTCATGTTGCGCCTTCTCAGAAAGTTTAATCCAACCCAGTCCTGGGTTTAACATGCTCACTTCTGACAAAATTGCTTTTCAAATGTTGTCGGTGCTCACAAAGCTCCCTAAAGAATAATTTTATGACTAAACCAAATCCACCTTACAGGTTAAAACATCCCACTTACAGACATTTAACAAAACTGGTGTCTTTTTTTTTTCTCCCACCATTTTGCAAAGTGTGAAAACCCTGAAGTGTGAAAACTAGCTAAAATAAAAGTACTAAAGCTAATATCTATATTTATTTGTTAGATTATTAAAAAAAAAAAACACACACACATAGGATGAAGTTTGTAGTTATTAGCCCGAGAAGCCCAGCTAAAGCCTCTGATTCAGTAGAGGGAACTATATTAATTTAAAGGTGTTGAACCACATAGTTTGGTGACTCACGTCTGGTTGGATGGCTTTGAACACAGGAGCGTCCATGAGGGTGATCTGGCCCTGAGGGAGACAACACAGCAGATGTTAGACTTCCTGAGACAAAATATTAAAGAAACAGCTTTCCCCAACAACAAACGTCCAACATCAACATCGATGTTAATAACTGTTTTTACACCGACAATGCACAACTTATTCAAGCTACACCAGGCGTCTGCAACCGTAACAGTTGAAGTGGATATTTTTTAAGTCGTTTAGAGCAGCAAATGTTAAATGAAGTTTAGATTTTATTTTTTGATGAATATTTACCATACATTTTTGAGAACAAATTCAAATTTGACAACCTTCGTTAAAAAAAAAAAAAAAAGGATGGGATGTCAATGCAACTATGTAAAAAGAAATAAAATGCATACAGGTCAAGACAAATAGTCATTATCTACTTTTAGTGTCATTCTGTTGTAGAAATTCAAAACAATTATTGCATTTAAAAAATGGAAAAGCTTCAAAAGCATGAGTTTGTTCTATAAAAATATTAAATGTAGTTCAAGTTTTGAAGAGCCTTTGGTGAAAGTCCAAAGAGCCGCAGGTTGCCGACTCTTGAGCTAGGCACTTCTCAACGACTAGAAAATGATTCATCGAGGTCTAAGAGTGATTTTAAAACCTTGAGCACATTAGAAATGCCTCTAAATCTTAAACGAAGATCAGACTGCCATCTTGTGGTCACAAACGGCAGCACAAGCAAGTGATTGCATCAAGAACATTTTAACCAGAGATCAAGAAAAGATCCTCGTTTGAATTATCACAAAAGGGAATTGGGAATCGCAGAATAAAGCCTGTAAAGTATTACAGACGTGACTCTGAGGTTTATTTAGAGACACCATTGGAGAGTGTGTGCAGTGGCAGCTGAGGGAATTCCCCGAGTGCCGACTTGGCACTGCCAAACATCATTAATTATTGCTGCTCCAGACCTCATTTCCTCTTATATCGCTCCATCTCAGCTCAGCACTTCCCCTCTGAGCCTACCAAGCACTCTGCTTTTAAACACTCGTACGGACGGTTTAACTCGACGAGCGGACGGAAACGGCAGACCACTTGGAACTGGACTCACCGCATACTCCTCAGGAGTGACCTTCAACACGTCGAACACGACGGCGTCGAAACTCTTCTTCAGCTCGGAAGAGGCCTTATCGCTGAGAGACTCTGAGCTGCTGCTCTTCTGCGAGGGAAAAACAACAAACGTCGTCAGGAATTAGGGACAGATTTTTGTTTTCTCCATTATCAAATAGAGATTTACTATTTTTCTTTGATTATTGAAACATTTCTGCTCATTTCAGTTTTACATGATTTCCCCGATGGTCGTAATGAACAAGTGCATAATGGATTATGTACGTCCTGGTTCTAACTACGTGTAGTCGTCTATATTGGGTGTCTGGAACCGTTACAAACCAAAGAGCCATTTTGGCCCGGGTACCGGCAGAATGCAAACGTTATACAACCTTTAGTAAGACAAAAAAAAAAAAAAAAACACGTACTAAAAGAGGATTGATAAAGTTTCTTCAGTAGGATGACGTTTGCGGGAAATGATTTAAAACAATAAAAGCACTTAGTTTTAAACATAATAATGAGAGAGAGAACTTACAGCTCTGGAGAAAATTAAGAGAGCACTTAAAATGATCAGTTGCTCTGATTTTACTTTATATAGGTTTACGTTTGAGTAAAATGAACATTGCTCTTTTATTCTATGAACTACTGACATGTCTCTGACATTCCAAGCAAAAATGTAGTTTTTATTTGCATAAAATAAGAAATGGTCAAAATAACAAATAATAATAAAAAAAAAAAATAAAAAAAAAGATGCAGCGCTTTCAGACCTCAGATAACGCAAAGAAAACATGTTGATATTCATTTAGAAGCAACACCACTAATATTTTAACTCAGGAAGAGATCAGAAATTAATATTTGGTGGAATAACCACGAGGTCTTTATAGTTTGTCTTTCTAGATGCTGGAGGAAAATTACAATTGTAAATCAGGACATTGTCTTTTTATGAAACTCAAAAATAAGTGAATTTAATGCCTTACATTAGTCAATGTGTTTGTAAGCAAAAAAAAAAAAAAAAAAAAAAAAAGCTTAATTGTTTTTTTCAGCATTATGACATGGTGACATTCAGGCCTTTAGGGGAAAGTCGGCTGATTCCGATGTTTGGCTGATCTTTAGTGAGTTAACAATGAAAGTGGGGGCAGTGAACCCATCCTCCACAGTCACTGAGAGAAGACTACACGGAGACGCTGTGCAAAGGGGATGAGATGGCGCGGGCGCGGCCTTACCTCAGAGGTTGTTGCAGCTGTGTTGGAGATGCTTGATTGGCCATTGGGGAGGTCCATCATTCCCATACCATCGAGCTTCAACGCAGGAGACCAGTCATCGCTCTCAGCTGCAGTAAAGCCTGCTCGGCCTTTCTGGACAGAAACACAACATCTCATACAACGTCCCCGTCGTTGCTGCCGCTAACCCTAAAGTGCAGCAGCAGCACCCCCTAGTGGATGAAATGGGCATATTTATCACTCGTCTTTTGAGATCAAGTCATTACAACAGCTCCAACTAAATGCAGCCTTTAAAGAATGATCATTTGTGATTGTGATAAGACGTAGGCTCAGCTGCCATGTGGACGGCCACTTTCACGGCCGGTCTTTACTACACTTGAGGTCAACAGAGCAGAAGGAGCTTAGGCTTCAGCATTAGTAAAAGATCTCACACGCAAGGAGTTTGTTACGTTCACAGCACGAAACGGCTTAATCGACCTCATCGACCTGAGGCGCTTTAAAAAAAACGCTTTATAGCGCCGCAGAGATGAGGAGGTTATTTTTGTCTTTCGATTTATAAACCACACAGAGTAAACTAATAAAAAAAAAAAGCTTGCATTGAAAATTCTGGTTAAAATTTCTAGGTTGAAAGAAAATAAATAAAAATCACAACTTTAACCTTTTCAAGGAATCTAGTCCTGTTGTAAATGGACTGAAATTCAACTTAATGACATTTTCACAAGAATTTATTGATAAATACTTTTTCCAGCTCAGGACTGAAATTACCTTTAATATTTTTTTGGTTTTAAAATACAAATATATCTGTGCACTCCCAGTAATGTTGTTGTGACATCTTAATGCTATTCGAACAACAGATTTAACATCACATTTATGTCTTAAATGCACAAATACTGACTCATAAGGAACCAACTTAAACTAAGTATTTTTACGTCTTTAAAATAATAATTTTTACTTCTACTTTAAAATATATATATATAATTTTTTTTTTACCTAATCTGTGTTCGTACCCTTTAAAATCCTTCTCATTGACGACTTGTAGGTGCTGGTTTGACTTGTTTCCAAACATTGCTGCACGTTGCTGGTCAGCTGGCTGAAAGAAGGCAACAACACTTTTACACCTCTTCCTTTGAAAATATTCCCGGTCGCTTAAGAGACGTAGACAGCCATGGAGTGGACACTAAAGGAGCGCCACCATCACGCTTACTGAGGTAACGATGATAATAATTATAGATGGAAAACTCCCAGCCAACTTTAGAATCATGAATTCACTTCAACTACAAATGAGATTAAATCTAATCCGACCGACTTTTAACACCTGTTTGGATCTTCCAAGCTGCTTTTCTTTCCTTTATCAGAAGATCAGAAAAGGGAAACATTAAGTCGGTTCGATGCCAACGAGAGAACGAGACCGTGTGAAGTTACGCAACAGGTTTTAGTGGAGATGATCAGACGACGAAATCCTAAGTTCTGCTATCGATTAATATCAACTGATCTTGTTTGACGACCCCAGAGTGCATTTTCCCCTCGTGAATGGATTGTGCTTTAAGGACCATTAGCAGGCTTCACTGCTGCTGCCCAGCAAAAAGCAAACGGCGTTAGATCATGCGAGCTTCCCTTCTTCTGTCGGACAGCAGAGCCTGATTGCACAGGAAGCAATCGCTCCCTTGTGTTTACGAGTCTGAGTCTGTCGTTTATTAAATCTCATGTCTGTAATTATCTTTCTTTACTTCCTGCTCCGATGCCTTATGGATGCCTTGTTCTGCTCTGGACCCAATAATTTAGATTCTTCAGCACACCAAACATCATGGTTCGCATAAATACAGATATGAACAGATTCCTTTTCCTCCAACGGTGGCGAGTCCTGAACCTTTTTTTTTTTTTGTGTCGTGTTTCTTGAATTTTGTTTTTGCATAACTTTGTGCAAATGACGCAAAATCTGGCTGAGTTGTGTATTTTTGGAATGGGTAGTAATTTTCCATGATTGTTTTGTTTTCCACTGAAATATGATTCCTATTTTTTTACTTTTAACTCCCTTTGTAAATCTTTTCTAAATGATGTTTTTTCATATTTCATAAACTGAAAATATTAATTAGAATGAATAGGATTGAAAAGAGAGAATCCAATTGGTAATTCAAAAAATACATCAATATATTGAGAAGTAAAATAATGATTTTTATAAATAAACATGGATATTTAACAACTTTTAAGCAGAATCGCTGCAACTGCAAAAAGGTTTTTAAATTATTTTTCCAGTATCAGAATCACATAAATCCCCCTTAAAATTACACTTTGCATATACGCAGAAAAACAAATTTCCACTTGTTATCCTAAATCTAGAAAAAAAGAAACATTCAAGTTGGCAGCATATCTAAGGAATATTAGTTAATATAAGTTGGTTACTAATTGTATTCAGAAAAGAAAGAGAAATATTTCCACTGTAATCATCAAAACTGAACAAGACGAAACTGAAGGAATCAACAATCGCAAGAACCTTATATGTGTTTTTATCCAGCTACCAATAAAAAGCTCTGATTCTGAAATATTCTTCAAGATGATGGTGAAAAACTCTTAAGACACCAAAATGACACACTACCTGAGAGGCAGAAACACTGAGTCACTGGAAGCAAAGCACCACAAAAAAAAAAAAAAAAAAAAAAAGAAGCTGTCCATACCTAGTAGATGTGTGTCAGATGCGCATAGTGCCAGAGGGGAAGCTGCTCGTTTCTCTGTATTCTGTTGCCTCCCTCTCTATTGGGTCCACTCCTTCTCAGAGGTCTGCTTATGCAGCCAGGCTGGAAGAAAAAGAGAGAAGCTGAAAATGGAAAGGGAAGCAGCAGGATTGTTTTCCAAGAAAAGGGAAAAAAAAACACACACACACACTGCAGTAGCTGCAGCATGCAGCACACAGACCAAAAATCCCCAATAACACATCATAACTCACACCTCATTCATTATATGCTCAGCTCTGATTGTCCCTACATTACAAAAGTGGCCAGTAGGTGGCTCACTACACTCAGGGATCACAGCTCGTGTGATGAAATGAAAGCAATGTGTGCCTGCAGGCAGACCGAGGCTGGCCTTTAGACTTCATACAGCGTCTCAGATCTCCTCTTCATCACGATCAGCAGCAGATCAAACAAAAGATCAACATTCATACTAATCAAAGACATCTTTAAGGGCTTTGTTGGTCAAATCACAGGCCTCTCTTTCTGATATTCTACCTTTACAACAACAACAAAAAAACCCCAATGGATTCACATTTTTGAAGGGTAGAAAAGGTTTATAACAAACTGGGTTCGTAAAGTCTACGTCTCTGTCGCACAGCAAGGCTGACCTCAGCGGTGTAAATGCTCCAGGTTAAGAGCAGGTCTCTGCTCGTCAGCTGTCATTCATTTCACCTGGAGCCGCTCGGTGGCCCTGAACTCAACCGTCCTCCAAGCGGCTTACGGCTCCTTAAAGGAGCAGTGCAGGTTTTGGGAAGTGAATCTCCAAGAAGTTATCAGTGACCAGACACGGAGTTAGAAGTACAGAAACGAGTGGAAACAATAACATGAGGTGAACCATCCAGCCAGCTGCTGTATATGTATCCACTTGGTCCTGCAGGCAGCATCTGATTTAAGATGCAAAAGGCAAAACTATTTGGATTGCTGACAAAAACAAAAACTAATACCTGAATAAGAGGTATTAGTTTCCATTGGAATACTATTAGTGCGGATGAGAATTTTTTCCAAAATGCCAATTACTTCTTTCAGCCAGCTGACTGGCAGTGTACAGCAACATGTGGGGGAGGGGTATAGTTACTCAATGCTCTGCAGAGGCAAGGAGAAGTTCCGTCACTCCATCGTCTCATCCTGGTTTTACAACTGTAACTTTTACCAAACTTCACTGCTTGATATTGGACATCATCCGACTGGGTACAACTGTGACGTTCAGCATCGTGGTCACCATAATCTCTGTGAGGCGTCTGCTGCAGTCAGGCTTCATCCAACAAGCTGAATATCATGATACTTAAAAACATATCAGTAAACAATTATGGCATTTTGAAGAATTTCTTTTAGATTAAGGGTGCACCAATAAATCGGCAACGATTTCCTCTATTTTGGGAGAAACAAGAAACCGATCTTATCCACCGATCCCTTTACCTCAGCCCACCAAGTTACAACTCTAATAGCAACTCCACCATTGCCAACTTGTCAACTTTGCCGCAATATTTGCCAGACAAAAAAATGTAATAAATAAATCAGTACTGGCCAAAATCTGAATCACTGGATCAGATTTTTAAAGATCAGAAAATTGCAGTCGGTGCAATTTGCAGTATTATTATTGCAACACTAATAGTGCAGTGATAATATTCCACAAATATTGTGCATCACTAAGGTCTACACCAATCAGTAACCAGTAAATGTCAGTAGAGCTTGTAGAAAAGCAAAGAAATCCCCAAGGAGGTGAAAGGCTAGCCGTTAGCTAAACATATCCTCTGTTTTAACTGAGTTAGCAATTTAACTAAAAATGATAACACCAGTGAAATCCAACACATTACTGGGTATTTCATGTTGACAACCTCAAGTCGTTTAGATACTATAGCGTTGTATCCCATGTTAACTTTATTACAAAAATCACCAGTAGCGATAACTTCCCATTAAGTAAAACACTCACTTTAATAAAAACTGTGTGTCATGACCTTACACATGCAGTCATAACCAGCCCTCACTTCTGACAGAAAAGTCCTTTTGTCTGACATCGACACTCCTGCCAGGAAAGCAGACTGTTTAATGTATGGTGACATAATTCCTCAGGGCTGAGTGTTTGGCTTCCTGAGGTTCAGAGTCCAGGGAATGTTAAGTGTTCAGCTGACAGAATTTGAAGCATGCGGTGATAAGGATTTGGTTTGTATTTGGACAGCCGCCAAAGCCCAACATGAGCCACGACAATGTTTTAGCAGAGCAAGCATGTCTTAAATAAGGCGAGCTGGGAACCGGAGGATGAAGCTAGAAAATACCAGAGGACGAGTGACAGGATGTAGAGCAATTCGAGTTGAGGCTTGTAGGATGGAGATGTGTCATTAAACTGAATATGACTCATGGCAGGTGTCTTAAATAAGAGCCATTTCTCCCTCTATTCACATTCTAAGACATCACAAGCACATAAACTGCACTTCACACGCTCAAATACAGGCCAAGCTGCTGAGAGGCAAATTTAGGTGGTGAGATTTTTCTTTTTTTTTTTTTAATGCCCCAATATGCCTGCGCTGGCATATTTGTGCATGCAACACACTCCAGGTACTGCGACAAGCATTTACACTCGTCTCTCTGGAGGCTCAGAAAAGCAGGTCTTCAGCACCTTCATCTAACAAACCCACTGTCCTCCTTACACTTCGTATCCTGTGTCCTTTTTCTCCTCACCTCAATCTCCCTTTGCAGAAAAAAACATTTCATCTGTTGAACTTAAACAGCATATAACATGATTTGTACCTTTTACCCAACAGCTATTGGATTGAACCACACAATTGTGTATTTTAGTGGTTATTCTCATGTCTATGTATTTAAAAAAAAAACAAGAACTAAAGAAATCAAGCAGAAAGAAAGAGGTGGTTGGAAATTCTGAAAGTCAAAAATGGATTCATAAACAGCAGATTTCCGATTTCTCCAGTACAGGCCAGGAAGCCAGGAGAAACGTTTTCCCGAAAGCAGTAGCTCTGTACCATCGCAAACCGGCACCTTTTCCGGGAATTTAAAAGCACTCTGGTGAACCCGGAGTGCTTAAAACAAAACCTGTAATAAATAAATAGCTAAAAAATTATTCTAATACATTAAAATGTCCAAATATATCTACACCATTAGTTAAAGGTCATCTACAGCTTGTTTTCTCAAAATGATATGCAATTAAGTTTAAAAAAAGAAAAGTAGCTTCAAGCTAATGCTACACAATACCGATGTGCAATCTGTTGTTCACTTGGCTCAGACGCTGAGAAAAATTAAATGCTAGTGCAGCTAATTTCTATTGGTAAACATTCTGGGGGAATTACCTAGAAACTAAATTGTCAACCAACACCCAGAATCAGCTGGCTGTGATCTACTTTTGTACCTCAAGTTTTAATAATATTTTTAGTTTTTTGCCTCTAAAGTACAGTATTTGAACACTGACAGGTTTTTCTTCACAACAAATTTCTAAATATATGACAGCACTAGAGGAAATAATTACATCAAAACAAATGTGCATATTCTCAATTATTAAAGTCATTAAGCGGTCAAGAGTGTCACTGCCCTGCACACAAGAGACAACCTGAGGGTCAAAATGTTTCTAAAAAAATAAACTTTCCATTCATGTTTCTCTTCTAAAACCATCTGTTGTTCATTGTGCAATTATTTGGATCCGACGTTTCCAAAGCCATGTTCATAATTTATTAATCTGTGGCAGCCATAACAGAGCTGTGGCACTGCTTCCCAGATGGTGCCGAGAACCAGGCATTCAGACCCAATGCTGCTCCACGGCGTTCCCTAATGTCAGACAGAAACAGGAATCATCACGTTTTACCACTTAAAGCTCCTCATGTGTCCAAAGAGCTAACTTTGGGATTCTCTCCATGCCCAGGATCGTGCGATCATAAACAAATCTCAAGCAGTCAAGGCTGTATATAAAGGGTCTGGTATGTTTAGCATTCAGCGCGAACAGAGCGGTTGTGACAGCTCTGCCAGTCGCAGTCTGCGGCACCACATTTGACACCCAACAGCCCCGACGAGTCTCATGTCTGAATCTGTGCCCGTTGTGTGAGAGAACGCCACAAAACGCCCTCCCTCTCTCCCCAACGCTCGCAGATACGAGCAGTTGTGTGTTTCTGCGTTGTACGTTTTAGCTGCCTCTGCCGTTTGTGTGTGTTGTTTAAGAGTGTTCGCCGCTGCCTGGTTGAAGGAGAGCTTGCTGCAGATGGTTAAAAAAAAAAAAAAAAAAAACTGCAGCAAATGCACCAAAGTCAGGGAGCCAAAGTGGGTCAGTGTGCTGAGCTGAGCGGAGAAGGATGTGACAGCCCATTAAGCCGTGCTCCCATCGTCTTCTCTTTAGAGCACACAGATACAAAGAGCACCGACAGAGTCAAAGTGATACTTTCATTTCTTCTTCTTCTTTTTTTTTTTAAATTGTTGCAAGTTTCCCGCTTGTATAATGTGAAGAACCTGGGAGGTAGGGCTGAAACGATTAATCGGATGAATCGTGACGAATCGATTACTAAATTAGTTGACATTTATCTAAATAACCGATTTGTCGTTAACTGGCGTAAGCAGACTCAAAAAGGCAACTTGCTGAAAGGACACCACAGAGCAGTAATTAAAACCAAACTGTACAAAAAACTGTTTACATTTTGCATTTAAGAAAAAGAAAATCTTCTTTGAAATATGTCCTACTGCAATCTCTTCAAGTCGCATAGATTTAGCTTCACCTGGTTCAAATTATGCAATCCAAACAATCTCCAATTAATCGTTTGCTATCAAATACTTAGATGCAGTAATGCAAAAGATTACTGCATCCAAGTATTTTTTAGATGGATTCTTTGCTACAAATGATCGAGCATTCACTAAAGGAATTCATTTGGGCCAACATGTCCGTATTTTTATTTGAAAAAACAATTTGTTTATTTGCATTCTCGTGCATTTTTATTGCAGCATAAAATAAACTTAAGCAGTTAAATGAAAAATCTACAGAAAGTGCCATCCGATTAAATCAATAGAATAAATGGAAACTAGAATAATTATTAGCTGCAGCCCTTACTGGGAACAGGTTCATTCAGTAACAAAAACAAGGGTTGCATCCATATTTGGCCACAGTGGATCCGTCATGAGGCTGTTAACCAACAGGGACCGAGTCAGCAGAGCTGCAGAGTAATTTTGTTAAAAACTGGATACGTGGATCCTCATTAAGCCGCTCGGGTTGGGACGGGGGGCCGTATCGATCCGGAACCACGAGGGGGCCGGGCTGATCACACATGCTCGCTAATGGCACACAGGCTCGGTAATGAACCGAGCGTCACAGCAGCTCAATACGCGATGCTTCCACTCAGCAGGTCGGCCATTCAATCAGAGGCTGGTGGCGCAGCCTGTGGAGTAACTGGTGTGAGTGTGTGCGACTTTGCTGCTGTTCAGGGAACATAACGAACAGCCCCTTCGCACCGTCACTTAACACGCCGCGGATGTTCTGACCTCCTCTGAAGGTCAACAAGAGAACAGGAGCAGCTTCACGCTACTTTGCACTCAGCGGACAAGAGAAGTACAGAACATGCAACAGCCGCAGCCATGTCAGATAAACAGTCATGGTGGCTCTATTAGAACGTCGTAGGAGGCACGTTCTGCACACCGCTCTCTCTCGCTCGGTATATTAGAAGGCGTGCTGCTTTCAGCAGAGGTGGTTAATCTTTGCAGTGTTTATTATGAGACTGTACGAGAGATTTTGTAAACATAATTGTTCTGTGAATTGATATGGCAACGTGAAACCGTTTTCAAATATTTACCTTCGTCATACCACGATGGTGAACTGCACGTATTTACACTTTCTGCCTGGCAACCGGGATACCAGCTGAATGCTGAGAAACGTTCAACGCCTCTACGGCAAGGGCCAATAAATCTCTAGGAATTGTTGAGTAGAAACTACTAAATTTGGGCAAATGTGTGCACTTGAGACATTTGGAGGGTGGGGAAGAGAGTTTATTTGATTTCAACAAGCAAAACCAATTTATAGTCTGTATAACTGCTGCGTTAAACAGTTGAAGATCCAATGAGAGCATATCCAAGTTTAAACCAACAGATTGTAATGGAGTTGTTAAGTATGCAAACACGAGCTTAATTGTTTAGTCTCTTTTTTTCTTTTTTTAGGTTTAACATTTATGCCAAATTTGTACACACATCTTAAAAGATTTTCGAGTTACTCTCGAATTACATTTACTTCTTAAGTTCACTGTACTTTTACTGCACTCGTACGACTTTAAGTTCTTTATTTTCACTGCAATAATCAAACAACTTTTATTGCAATCCTCTAAATTTAATATTTTCTTTTAATATCACCGTTTGGTCTTTTTATTATTTGTGGTTTTAGTTTCTACAGCTACCCATATTTAGAGGGGCAGCATTACAGAAAATCTACTTTTTCAAGCTTAATATCATGCTATAATTTTATTCTGTCATAAAAACATACCTGAAGTGTTGTTTTGATTCATTCATGCATGTTTGAAGAATCCTGGAATCTCCCATGGCGACTATTCGGGGGAACCTAAACGCCTGCTCTCACAAAGCTCCGCCCATTTCCACCAAGCTCCTCCTTGGAGTTCCGGTCTCCAGCTTTCTTAAAGAGACGGAAGCTAATTTAAAGGTGTCAAATTGCTGAGTCAAATTTCTTTGAAGTCATGTTTGATATACACAACATTTTAATAAACGAAGATAACAACTTGATTGTGGGGTAAAATGGGATTTTATCTCTGGTGCTTCCTCCTTCTACAGTCACCACTGTTCACTATTAATTAAACTAACAATTTGTTTGTTTGTTTTTTGCCTTGTATGAACTTGTTAAGCTCACTATTCCCTTTTTTTCTTATCCATTATAAACCACTTTGTGTTGACCTCACTGGTTATGAAAAGGGCTCTCTATAGTAAAATAAGTTACAGAAGCTATCTCAATCCATTATTATTCAAAGTGAAATTGTGTGAATGTAATAAAACACAATCTATGCCAATACTCCTGAACTACAGCAGGTTAGACTGCATTTCCTCTGTTAATGGAAACCTTATAGAGTCTGAATCCCCCATTATAAACCAAACTGCAGCTTTTTGACCAGTTTCTCCTTCTTATAAAGATGCTTTAAATTTTAAAAAAAGGATCTTTATGAGGAATTTCAGTGTTTTGCTATGGAAAACCAAGATTGCATTTAGATGCAAGTTCTTTTTAAATGTGAGAGTGGCCATTAAACAGTACAAGAAGGCGAATCAGAGGGGGTTTCTTCTGTTTCCTGAGGCTGATGTACATATTCACTGAACCAGAGTTACGTCCAGCAACTCCTTCCCCTCAGGAGATTAGCATTAAGTTACAACGCCACACTGTAATCTCCAGGATGTGTAGGACCAAACTTTCTAATCAGTAAGGCTAGATAATTTGGCTGTTTTAGGATGCTGAACTGATCACATGAACTGCACCGTTGTTGCTATATCTGTGTGCCCAATAACAATGCTGCAAAAAAAAGTAGCTTCTGCAGTAAACATGAGCCAAAATAATTCATGTTTTGTACACCAATAAATTTATTACAGACGACGCTTTTCGTTTACAAAAACAGAAAATGTTTTCTGCAGGTATTAGCTTGGCCTGGTAAGCTCATTAAAAAACAGAAACGGCGATGAAGCTGATTCATCACCAACATGGCAGCTGAAGCAAGACGCAAGTTGTTCCAGTGAAAACAAGTTGGGGTGCAACGGTGGAGCGGGCGCCAAGTGTGCAAAGACCGCAGGTCGTCGACACGGGCGATCTTAGCTTCTCCCTTCTTTCTCTGCCCATTTCCTGTCTGAATACGGTTCTCAACGGCCACAAGTGGCCCAAAAATTTTTAAAATAGAGATATGCTGTTGGAATGGAAATAATACATTTCATTTCTTCACAAAGATGAATGGACAACTCCATATCTGGGTTGTGTGTTTGAATCACTGTTTACAGTTTTAAGAAACAGCTAAAAACATATTACAAAAATAATTTGTTAGAATTTTAATAGGTATATACGTATGTGCTTGTGTATTTACATATAGTAGACACCTCTGTAAATTAATATATATGTTTATATTATGTATGGGAAATCTAAAAATATTTCCCCATCTTAAACTACCGATTTTCTTTAAAAGTGATGGAAAATGGAACGTGTCATTTTAATACTTCATCTGTAATATGATTTCTTGCAAAGGTAAACTGAACCCTGGCAGAATAGCTGATGCTAATCAGGATCTCAATAAACAGAAATATTGCGACATACACCAACATGATTGCATGTTTTCCATCATGCACAATAACCTTTTAGTAAGACTTAAAAAAAAAAAAAACACACACACAAATATATGTTTTGGCTTGGTGTCTTTCATCTCTTCACCACTCTCCATGCTAAGTAAGCCAAGTGAACTCAGTTGTTTTCACAAAAGTTTCTTGTGAAGAAGTAATGTCGCCGCAGCCTACACTGTAAGGTGTGATTCGATTTTTTGTGGATTTTTCATTAGAGATACAGGCCTTTCTCCTCCTTATTCCTCCATCTGAGCATCCTAATGCTTGGATAATTAGAGGCCGGGCTGCAGAGACACGCTGCTCGGGCCTGTCCCTTCCTCTGACACGTCCCACTGTGACAGAGTCACTTGGTATGTACCGTCACACACCTAGCCAACACCTTCAATCAACACCTCCATGCATCCCAGCTGTAATCTACAGCTCAGAGACGCCTTGGAAATGAATGAAAAAGCAGCTGCCACAGGATCCAAACTAGGTTTTGACGACAACGTCTGTTTATCCATAAAATTAACCAAAAAAAAAACGGTTGAGCGGTGCCAAGCTATGGAGAAGTGGCATGAGGCAGGCCCTCAGAGCAGAAGGCTGTCACGTGTGGGCAAAGGACTGCTTTACAGTGTGTGTGTGTGTGTGTGTGTGTGTGTGTGTGTGTGTGTGTGTTGGCTTGAGTTTGATTTGTGGCCCAAATGGGAGCAGGCAGCCAGCCCAGCCCAAGTTCAACCCCACTGCTGAGGCCTGGGCGACCTGAGCACGGTGACAGATGAGAGTGGGGTGGAAAGGCAGAAGGAGAGGAAGAGGAGGAAGTGGGGGAGGAAGTGCGATGCTGGCAGCAGCGCTGTTGTTTGTGGTCATTCCTTGCACGGGCTGTTAACAAGGAAAGGACCGACGAACAATGCGGGGCAACAGAGCAGTCAGTCAGAGCCGCAATGTTTAGAGGAAGCCGATAGGATCTCTATGTCTTCCTCTATGAGCCTCAGAGGACTGGCACCGTAATAAGGGCTGAGCAAGCCTGGCTTTGAGTTAAAGTTAATGTCTTGAGAAAACTGCTGAAGTGCTAAAAAGAGAAACGTTCTCTTCCTAAATTCCTGCTTTGTACCAGCGAAGAAAAAATACTCAGTAGGGCCCAAGACAAACGAGTGAAACACTTCTTTGATTTTAATAAGGTAAGGATTTAAAATGAGGCCAAATTTCCCACCGCTACAATCCAGTTTTGATTATATTTTTATGATAAAAGGACAAAGCTTCAAATTAAAGTAAAGCATGAAGTCCATTTCACAAACATTCCTTGACAATAATCTGGGCGTCATTTGCCAGGTTTGGAAGAAGTGCTTTTGAAAACATATAAACTATTGATGGATATCAGCAGCCCTGTCACGGTAACAAGTTTTGCTGGATGATAAATTGTCCAAGAATAAACAACATTATTGTTTTGAGATCATTTTCAAGTAATCTAATAGTAACGTCATAATAATGCAAGAACACATTCTGAAAGACCAATAAACTTTAAATTCCAATGGAAATTTAACACTGGAACTGGAAGACATTTTAAATATCCAAAATAAATGAAACAAAAACAACAGAAACAACAAATAAAATCAAGTATGAAGTCTCTGTAAGCAAAATTGTCCTCAAAAAAAAAAAGGCGAGTTGAGACCAAAGACTTGTCACCCAATTTTAGAAAGAGAGAAAGACTAATTTGTGCAAATGGAGAACATTGAGCTTGTTTTCATTTATAAAGTAATTAACTGAATTATTGCAACAGGCCTAGACATCATAAGCTCTGGGTGTACAATCCAGAAAGTCATTACCAATACAGTGCTTTGTTATTAATAATCAGATCAGAGTACACGTTTGGAGTGATTGTATGTTTGATAATCATTTTTCTAACAAATAAATAAACTTTTGTTCCTACAGCTTGTTGTGCTTAAAGTATGTGACATTGTCTGCATATTAATGTAGAACGACTACTTAAGGTTGTGGACAAGTGAAAAAACATTTTTATTTGAAAACAGAAAAAAAAAAAAAAAAAACAATAATGAGAAACTGCATGCAAGTTTTATCCCCCACAGACAGGGGGCGCCAAGAGGATGCCGTTTTAAGGTGAGTAAAAGACAAACCAAACATTTGTGTAAACATGTTTGATGAAATAAAAAGGAAGCCAGAGCTACAAAATCCTCCAGATTTCCCGTTTTCTGTTGACACTTTCTGCTTACACACTAGACGAGAAAGGCGTCGACAAAATCAAACTCTGCATCTCACATGATGCTAATGTACACGGCTAATCAGTCCTGCTTCATGGGCAGCTGTGAAACATGTACAGGTGTCCATGTTCAAATGTAAGCTCAGGAAATAACCAGTGATACTAGTTCCAAAAAAACTGGTTCCCATGGCTGCTCATCCTTACCATTGGGTCAGGTTTTTACGTCTCCTGCCACAAAGTAAAAAAATAAAAAATAAAAATAACAACTTTCCGTTGATGCAACCACAAAGATACAGTCTCAGATTTTCCCAGGACTGGACTCCCTCTGGGCTTTCGACCGAGAGCTTTTGGCTCAACAGAAAGCGCATGCTGCAACCTGACAGACTGAACCATTATGTGGAAGAAAGAAAACATATAAACCCCCTGCAACAATGCCAATTCCAGACATGACAAACTAGGAAAATCCAGGCGGAAACTGGACAAACCCTGGATGTAAAAGCTTGATCCTATCATACAAAAGGTTCATAGCTACACTATGTTTCTGCTGAATGCTTACTTCAAATGACTGTGGTTGCACACAATGCAATTATTATGTGTGCGACCTTTAAAAGGTTTTGAAGAAGGGCTAATCCTGAATGTACCTTTATGAAGTATGAGGGATTGGGGAACATAAAGAAGGAAAACCGAAGAGGATTGCTTTAAACACAGGAAAGACATCGGTTCTCCAAAACAGCAGTCAACTCCCATCTCTGTATCATCATAAGCCAACTTTGCTCTTAAGATACTTAACCCAAAGCAGATGTACAAAAGCCATTAGTGTTCCTACAAATTCAACATTTTTATGTTGAAACCAGAAACTTTAGGGAATTTTATTGGGTGACAGACCAACAGAAAATTGAATCAAATCCTTAGAAAAACCTGTTCACCTCCTTGCCTGCGGTGGCGCTGCATCAAGAACCACTGAAGGGAACAACACAAAAACCTCCAAAGAAGACAGTGAGCGCAACTTGCATTCAAACTGCGCTAGAGTTCACGTCAACCAAACCAAGACATAGGTGGACCAGAGTTCAATTGCCCATTCACACCTCCCCAAATGAACCGGACCTTCTAGACAAACTGGAGTTCGTTTAAAGCGGACTAAACAGGGCTGGTGTGAAGGCACCCAAAATAAAGGACAACTCAGACAAAAATAAACTGTTAGAAACTTGAGTGGTGCTGAAGTTTGCCTTCAGCAACAACTGGTCATAAAGATGCAACCAGAGCTGCAAAGGAATTGCTTAAAACGGAGATTATTCATGTTAGAATGACAAAGTCAAAGGTGTGGTGTGTCTTGAAAATTGTTATCCACTTGGTTTTTCTAGTCTCCGTGAATTTGAGCCATTTTACAAAAAAAATTGTGAGAAATTGTTAATGTCTAGATGCACAAAGAAAGAAACTGCAACTTTAACTGCAGTACATTTAAAAAAAGACTTTAAAGACTTTTTAGAAACCTTTCAAAAACAATGTTTTGGTTTCCTTACACGTGGGTCCAACGTCTCACATTTAGTTGATGTAAAGGGGCAAAAAGGGGTGTGAATAAATTTTTCAGAAAGAGCAAAGCAAAGAATGTTTTTCAGCAACTTTTAACCTAAAAATTCAAGTGACTTTGAAGTTGCTTAACTGAGCAAGACGGAGTAAGATAACCGGGTCTCCGCGCAGCGAGAGGCTGCACCGCACGCCTCACTTCCCCTAACATAGCACTGCCCTTGCTCCACCACCAGAAAGTTTAAAAAAATAAAAATAAATAAAAGAAGTGAAACCTGCAGTGGGTGCTGCCAAGGAGGTGAAGCAGAGAGAAAATGAAATAAAAACAGAGTGGGCAGACGATGAAGTCTGCGATCAAAGTGTGTCAACACCTTACACCTGTTTTTAGCAGAGCGCCGAGAATGAGAGTCGAAACCTTTCAAGAACTCTCGAACTACACACCGACACACATTGAGCTGTTTGCTCTGAAAGGTCAGGAGGGGTCAGAGATCACAAGGGGAGGAATAAAACGTGACACCGGCAACACACACAGAGGACCTTATGGAAGAAAAGCACAAAAAAGAAAAAGAAAAAAAAAACACTGAGGATTTTCCTCAAATGTCTTTGCGTTTATGGGAAGATCCGCTCAGATTCTTCCATATCTGGTGCTGACTGCCCTGGCGTACTAATATGGAGAAGGAGTTACGATTCCCATCAGATAGCAGCAGGAGAGGGGTAGACTCTTTCATCTTCCTCTCCGAGTGAAGGACGGCGTTACACAGTGCGTTTCTTCCTGTTAGGGTGCCGGCGTACGTTGGAGAGATAAAGGGAGAAAGAGAGTCTACCTCGAATAAGAAGAGCAACAGCTGAGACGGGAGAAACAGCTGTACCGCTTCAATCCCCTCCCCCTCAAACCGCTTTTCTTCTTCATCCTGCTCTCTCTTCACACACCCTTGTTCTGATCCTATCCTCTCCCATAGAGCGCGTGTTGCCGCAGAAATCACCGCGTTCCCTCGAGACGGCATTACCGGCAGAAATGTCGCTTTTGCTGTCCTTCATCACCAAATCCTGTCAATCCCACTTTGGCTGGGGTTTACCCAACCTTTTGTTTTTCAGAAGCAAAGGTAAATCAGATGCAAGCCCGTCCGTCAAGTTCATTCAGCAATACGGTCACACCTCCCTGAATCAGTTTCTTTCAAACTGGCACCAAACAAACACAACAGAATAACGCGATGACTTTCTGAAAACGTGACCAATGTAGTGATTTCATTCCCACACTGATAGTTGGCGATGTCGAGCGTGGAACTCCGGGCATGCGCCTACAAGCCCGCGGCTGCAAGCGGAGACGTGAACTGCGGGAAACCCGACGCTGGCGACAGGAAACGAGTGTCAGTCACAGAAGTTTGAATGGACCCTTTAAGAGTCACAGGAACGTGTCGGTTTCATTTGTGAATCCTTAACCATTCATGAAAAGTATTTGTCATTCTCTCTTAGATCAAACATAGTCTATTGTGACACTGTAAAAAGAAAACTCAGTTTTAAAATCCTTTATGTAGGGGAAAAAAAAAAAAAGATCATCCATGCTCCAACTGTAGTTACCTGGATGGGGTTTTTTTGTGTTCGGTTCACCTAGACAAACCCAGGCCTGCCTGATCTGTCCAACAACATGAAGAAGAGTAAAAATATGTTTTTAAATAAAGACTAAGATTTCAGAAAAAGATCCTCGTATTCATAGTCCACTTTGGTCAACTTTTTTGATTTAGGATTTAGGGGGTAAATACTTTTTCACATAGGTTCAGGTTGGTTTAGGTAGCTTGTTCCACCAAAATGTGGAAGCTGCTTTTATTGTTTGCTCTTATTATCTTTGTCTGATGATCTAAAACATTTAAATGTGACATTTAAACATAACAAAATTAAACTGTCTTTTTATTTGATATTTTTGTTTGTTGAGTTTTATTGTGGAAATATTAAATGTCTTCCAGTTGAGGAGTATTGTGTATAAAATTAAAGCTTATTGGTCTTTAAGAAAACTTACATTATTAAGCCATTATCAATTACTTGAAAATGGTCTCCAAACAACAATACTATCACTTATCGCAATAGTTCCTGAGACAATTTATCATCCAGCAAAATAAGTCATCATGACGAGCCTAATTACATCATTACATTAGAAACACAAAAAAGATAATTATCCTGGAGGTTCGCTTATAGAGGTAGTGGTTTTGAATCAAACCGAGAAAAACTAAATTACATGGTTAATTCATCCAACTATTAAAGTATTTATCCAACTTTATCTTTTGATTTGTTAGTTTTGATTCATTTAATGCAAAAGGAAAAAAACAAAAACCTGATTTATGGTCATTTCATCTGCCGGTCACTAGAATCGGAGCAAGTCGAGTGAAATAAAATCGGCTGACTCCGGCATCTGTGCAATTAACTGGCGCACTTTAGCAGAAAACCAGGAAGCCGGCTGTGTCTTGGGGGTTAAAACGTGCAAAAGCGAAAAGCAGAACGCAAAAAAGGAGGCGAACACGGAGAGAATGGAGTGCCGAAGCCACGTCTGCGTGTGATATATTGTCTTTGGCTGCGGAGCGCCCCCCCCCCTTCCCGAGTTCACGAGTTTCCATGACATAGCCGGCGCTCAGCTCCAACGCAAGCCATAGCACTCCGAGACAGATAGCTCAGGCCACACGCTGCGAGGCCAGAAAGGACCCGTCGGATGTCTGATCCAAACCGGTGGATCAGGACAATATGCAGAGGAAGTGGAAGGGTGAGGCATCTGTCTGTTTATGCTCATTTCAGCCGGTGTATAAAAGCTTTCTATTTGTAGAAGAAAAACGGCCTTGACACTTGCTATGCTCTAAAGACACGAGGATTCACGTTGTTCCAGTGCTGCGGATTAATCGCAGAACTTGAGGCTGCAGGAGTTTTTAAAATGCCAGAAAACACTCATACTTTTCTTTAGCAGAGAACGGATGCTGGAAATAAAGGACGGAAGCAAGTCCTGAAAACAAAACCCGCAAAAATAAAAACTGGAGTGTGAGGTAGTGGCCCAGTCAAAGTTCAGATCTACATCCCGTTGAGAATCTGTGGTAAAACCTTAAAAGCTGATTATCAAACATGCCCTCTATAGTCAACCTCACTGAACTCTGGTCCAATAAAGTCATTATAAAAATACTGAAAATTGCAAATATTTTTGCAAGAAACTGCAAGGTGTGAATTGCACTGGACTTAAAGCTGTGGCTTTAAGTCCAGTGCAATTCACTGGTGCACACAAGACATCCCAACCGTTTGCATGAGATACTCAGGTTTTATTAATGTGCAGCCAAAGTTTACTATTGGAGGAAATCCATGTTTGAGCGAGAGCCCAGAAGATGCCGCAGTGGGACATATACACATTTCTCACAGACAATCTTCAAAACAACAAAAAAGAAAAAGGTATAAAAGGAGAACATGCAGTTCAAGAAAGGTAGAAATAGATACTCCCACATTCAAAATCAAAGCAAAAATGTGAAACTTTTAAACTAATTGGAACTGTAACAAACAAGGATGGAGGAGGACTGGAGAATGTAGATTTGGCATAAAGAGCTACATTAAATTTTGAGCATTATGGTACATTCA
>NW_015112869.1:83902-85409 GCF_001443285.1 Poecilia latipinna | reverse complement strand
AATTGGAACTGTAACAAACAAGGATGGAGGAGGACTGGAGAATGTAGATTTGGCATAAAGAGCTACATTAAATTTTGAGCATTATGGTACATTCAAATAGGTTTGAGAAATAAAAGTTGCATACGAAAAAAAATACAAGACTAAACTAAAACCGGGACGTTTCACTAATAGATAAATCGGGGGGGTATAACATTAATAATATCCAATCCCAGCTGAAAAACTGATCAAGAGCCCAGTTCTCTAACCCAGTTTCTTGCTGCATGTGGAACATGCTGGTACCGACCAAAACAAACAAAAAGCGAAACCACACTGCTGTGCATAATATTACATCACATACAGATGAGGAACGACTCAACAAGCATCGTGCAACCATAATGTGCAAGGAGAGAGTTTTGTCGTCTCAAATTTGACTAGGCTTACCCAGCAACACCAGTTTGGTCATCTCTGATTACAATCACACCAATTTTCTCCCCAAACTCTCACATATTCACCTTTCAGTAAATGAAAGAAACAATAATATTCACCTGCAGCTCTCCACGTGGGAGCCGTAACAGTCCGGTCGATAAATGATAATAAAGCGCCACACACTTTAAGGTCTATTGTTTTCACTCACTCACTGACACAAGCACTCCCAACAGTCCAGAACTGTAGACACCGACTGTCTAATGCATTTTAAAACCATGTTAATATTACAGGCAAAGTGCGGCTCGGTGTTTTGGCCAGGATGTTCAGACAGGAGGAACGGCTCTCTCTCCAACTGGAGGGAAAGCTCGGTACATGCAGTGTTAGCCACACTTACTGGCAGATGCTTAAAACGCCTTAGAAGAAGCACATATTTTACTGCAGTGGGATGTCACACTGAAATGCTGAGGAAAATTCAACATTTGCGTAGTTTTTTTTATTTTTTGTTTGTTTTTTGTTTTTTTCAGTGTTTTATACGTGATAATTGTTTAGACCAGGGGTGTAAAACTCGGTTTCATTTTGGACCACATCAACAATCTGAATGTTCTTAAAGAGCTGGCTGTGCCAGAATATATTGATAAAACCAAACTGTTTTCAACAAATAGGATTTTGTGATCGTTTTTGATGCTCTTGGTAATCAAAATCACAGATTTTGTGGTGTTAATTTAGGAATATTTGTAAGAAATTATTATGATATTAGCACTAACATATGGTGTTGAATGTGACTTTTTACTACTGGTTAAAGAAATCACGGTCTATAACTTGACACCACATACGGCTGAGACAGCAGTCAGTTAAACCCAACGTTTTTGACCAATTTTGAGAAAACATTTGCGGTAAAATGTAGGGATCCGCTGACTTTGTGTGAATTTTGCAGATTTGTGAAAAACTGGAAGGCCTTATTGATGTAATCTGGAGTCCAGAGGGCCACATGAAAAGCTACGGCGGGCCAGCTTTGGCCCCCGGGCCTCGAGTTTGACGCGTGTGGCTTAGATCAAAACTAGTCGCAGGACAGCACAGTCCTCTGGGATTGAACAAACTCATA
>NW_015112869.1:63256-80722 GCF_001443285.1 Poecilia latipinna | reverse complement strand
CCTCGAGTTTGACGCGTGTGGCTTAGATCAAAACTAGTCGCAGGACAGCACAGTCCTCTGGGATTGAACAAACTCATATTGTGATGACAAATGAAATTCGATATATTGTGAATCTGTAGTGTAAACATGAGCAAATGAAGCGACTTTTTTTTTCTTTTTTTTTTTTTTAAACACCAAAAAGTTTAAGCTTGTGTAACGTTTTATAGCCGCTTCCAGTTTGACCAGTGTGAGTGTACTGGTATCAAGGGTGTGAAAGAACAGGGCATGTTATTTCTCCCGTTAAGCCATCTTCACGTTAAAGTCACACCAAACGCACAGGGAGTGGAAAAACCCAAAAATGGAAAGGCATCAATCTTAGGCTCATTTGACCAAAGTATGTGGTTTAAGTTGACCAAAGAGTTTCATATCGGCCAGTATTAATAATTGTTGCTATATTTTTTTGTTTTAAGTCTCTGAAATACTACCAAGCTGGAGATGAGACCTTTCCTGTTCACCTTTTATTTTTAAGCACTTATGAGGCACAGTGGTGAAAATCTGAATCTGCAAGTTGTTCAACAAGTTGTTGCTAGGTGACCAGTAAGAGTGAGTTAGTTGATGCCACCCACCTAGCTTAGCTAGCAGTGTGAGGTTGAGCAGGTGAAACCTTTCCTCTGCCTACATCCCCCAGAATGCTGTGCGGGTTTCTGGAATCGGAGACCAGTGAAATTATTAAACACGGTATCAGACAGATTTCTACCCATACTGATCACGTGTCAATCGCTATACATGCCGTTACTGATTTGTTGCCCAGCCCCAAGTTGAAGTCTCCATGCTAACATTTAGGATTTATGCCAAAAATGCCTTTTCTGTCCTGTTACCAACAGGATATTATTTAATTGGCTTTTTGTTGCAGTTCTTTAAAAGCGCACTTTGGAGAATTTTTTGTTTGTTTGTTTGTTTGTTTAGGTTTCTAGGATTAGAAATTCCTTGAAACTTTGATCAACTTGAGAAAAACAAAACTAGCAACATGTAAAAAAAAACATTTATTTTATAGCAATTGTTGAGGTTACCCAGAATTGCGCCTCCAGTGATCTTATAATAATTATTTCCTATATTAGACTTGTTTTCCCTCATGAATAAATGTATTCCAGATTCTTCAGTCAGATTTTATGATTGCAACACAATAAAATAGAATCAAATCAAAGTCATACACATATTCCCCCCGCCCCCCTGTGTATTTACTGTGAATGACTGAGATTCTGCTCTAGCTTAAGCCTGACCCTCTGTGCTACAACGCTGCCTGTGGCTAGCAGCTCTCGGTGGCCTCTACTTCTCCTAAACAGTAGCTGTGATTACAACACAACAGGAACCACATGGCAAACACACACTCACACTCACTCACACACACAATGAGAGGGGAGGAGGGGAGACACTGCAGCATTACTTCCTCAAACGTCGTAGCGAATAAAAAGGCAAGTAGCTCAGTCTGCACCTTGCAACGTGGTACAAGCCTCTGAGATTTAAGAAGTGGAATCCTGCATTATCCTCGCCTCTTATCGTCCTGATGCACATTTGCACGCAGTCGTGCACGCAGTCGTGCACGCAGCTAATCAGGCGCTGGCCGAGCCCCGCATCCACGACACCCACTTCACCCAACTCCCGGCTGATACGCAGTCCTCACCAAACCCACAGTCGTCCACAATACCCTTATCAGTGTTCCAAAACAAGCCGTCGCGCGCCGCAGACCGTGTTTGCCCGTTCCCGACAGGAACAGAGAGGAGGCCGCTAAAAGAAAAGGAAAAAAAAAACAACAACAACAAAAAGTGTGTGACGACATGTGACTTCTCAGTTCCATCTGTGCTGAATGGATATGCCAGACTCGCGCATAAAGTTACCGTGGAAACAGAGCTACAGCCCTGATTGGAGGTCACGTAGAGATGAAGGCTGACGCGGACTAAAGGAAAAAAAAAAAAAAGAAATAAAAAGGCTCGAGGACCATCTATAGCAGCCAACATGAAGACAGCCTGTTAACTCACCTGCACACGCATCTAGAGCCGACAAACAGAAACACGCCTGCCATGACGGGACGTGATGCAATACAGCATGGAGGAACATAATCTGAGAGACCGGGACTCTGCACTCGATGACGCAGAGGCCCCTTCAGCACTTTATCCTGTTCTCTTGTAAACACGAAGCTCTGATTGTGAGAGGGGAGTTTCATTTCACACACACACGCAGAGATGTAATCTCCGACTAATCACATTTGCAGACCTGGGACCGAGCAGTTACACCGCGGTCCTGGACAGATGGGCCAGCGTTCGTCAGGCAGCGCTGGGATTAAGTGGAGGTGCGGCGTGCAGCTACCGATGGGTGGCTTCCTCCAACCGGCCTGATTACGTTACAGGGAATCTGTGTCGTTACTGCGTTCCTACGCAGCTTTAATGACTCAAAGGCATTACTGTTAGTATTGGGGCTGAAACAACTCAGATTAAGTGTGATGAATAACTGGAATATACAGACTCAAAAAAGGCCATTTGCTGAAAGAGCACAGTCATAGCAGTAAATAAGCCAAAAAACTGTGCAATATATACATGTGTATATTTTTCATTTAAGATGAAAACACCTTTGTCCGTCAATATTCTTTCCACAAAACTCAGGTGATGTAGTTTTAGCTTCACTAAAGGAAAGCTATACGACTGCATTTTAGGCATCAAAATCTTTATTTTGCTATTTAGACAAAAGAAATTTAATTATTTATTTGCATTTTTTTTATGTATTTTGAAAAATGTATGAAAAATAGCTAAAGAGGTAAAATCAAAAATTAGTACAAGGTGTCGGTTTTTTTTATCCAATTCATCGATAAATTGTTAGAATAATCCATTTACTGAAATAATTGTTAGTTGTAGCCGTAATTAATTTGCAGTACATGCTTAGGTTGAGATCGGACTTTAACAAACACCTTCAAAACCCACGGGAAATGTGGCAAAGAAGAAATCATTTTAATTGATGCCAAGATTAATCTATAAAACTATAAAGCTTTTTAGCATCTGCTGATATTCTGATTTACAGCTAATTTTACATCCAAAGATAAGGCCACACAGACTAATAAAAAAATGTAAATAACCGATTATAGAGCAGGAACTGAATTCTGGGGATTAGTTGTAAACAATGGTACATCATCAGCATAGAGGGAGATCCTATATTATGACTTTACAAGAAAATTTGGAGAATACTTCTGAGCAAAGTAAAGATACCAAATGCTGATCTATTGAAAACACTCAAAGCTGGAGACCAAACCAAAATAACTTTGCATTTTGTTGTCTGAAAAAGCTGAAAAACAAGCACTGTTAAGTATGACTGTGACACAATTTTACAGCCAAACTGAAGTAGGTCTCGAATGCACCTTTTAATGAAAGTAGCTAGCAACATGGCTGCCAGTGGTGTGAAAATCTAACTAGTTTACTTCCAGCTCTTGGAGGAGGAATCACAAGAAAAACCTGCCTTCAAAAGCCAGTAAAAGTGGGATTCAAACGGTTAAACAAAAGCAGGGATCAGAGGTATTCATTTAGGGAAGACGTACTTTGAATGTTTACTCTCAATTCCATGAAATTAGCTTGAAGTAACAAGTACCCAGGTTGGTGGCTAAGATCGAGAAGGCCCCACCACTTAACTCTTGTATTTTCATTCAATTCTGAACCAAACCCCTCAAAGTCCAGGAGCAAAAATTTGAACATGTCATTATAAAAGCACTGCAAACATCCAAGCTTTTAGAACTTGCTCAGAATTGTCATCATCTTCCAAGAATGTCCTCTGCACATTACTAAATGTCAAGGAAAGCGGTTAAGAAAAAAAAAAAAAAGAGCGGGATTGTATCAGTCTCCTCTGAATAACACTACAGCTCTGTAAAAAGGCACGCCAAGTCATGAGTCTGAACCCGAGACCTCTGGGTCATTTGTGACGCGTGGAGAACAACAAACTCACACAGCCGTACGAAATATCGAAATGTAACGTTCTTGAATTCCTCAAAAGAAAAATCTCGAGGGGAGAAAAGGGAGATACGACGTCACAGAAGGGGGGAGGCCGTTTGCGTGTGAGGGTGTAGAGGGGAACACAACAGTGAAAGCCCCCCAGAGCATTCTCGTAGGTCTTTCAAAATCACATCTAGAGCTATTATGCAGCAAACAGAGAGCAACGTGTCGATATAGCAGCTAGAAAACGCTTAGGCATTCCATGGGTGGTTTACTTTCATTTATCCAATTCACAATAAGAAATCATTGAAAAATGTAAACAATGGTCCACCCTATTCTCTGAATAATCTCAACAGTAATCAGGAAACATTAACGGATAAAATCGAGTTCTAGTCAGGGTGGCGCAGGACGTTTTCAGCTGTGCAAACCGAGTGTTCATGACCGCTCATGTGGCATGCTCAAACAGCTGAGAGTCAAAGAGAAACCAACAAAAGGAAAGTTAACCTTCAACAGATATTCATGCACTATGCCCCCAGAACGTTTTCCACATTATCTTGCTTTACAACCTCCATCTTCAATGTGTTTTACTCAGATTTAATAGAGCAATTCACAATTGTAAAGTGGAAAGTCGTGCGCTCAAAAAGTCGCGGGAGCAAACAGAATTTTGAAAGAAATCCCATAAGGAGGTTTGCATATGTTAAATTTAAAAGAAGATTTTTTTTTTGGTCCACGTGCATTAGTTTTCCTGTGTGTGGAGAAAAACTAATATTCACATTACCATCCTCATGGTATAACAGGGTGGTAGCTGCATCAGGAAATAGGGAAGTTGGTTAGAGTTGATGGGAAAACTAAATAAAAGGGCAATCCTGGACGAGGATACAAAAGACCCAAGATGGAGGAAGCCAAAACCTACAGGCACAATGCAATGTCTTCAATCCAATTCATGTGTTACAGTCACACAAAGTCTACATCAAAAACCATAAGAGAAGTCGGGGGAAGACTTAAAAATGCACTTTAAAAAATTGATGCTCCCCATCCAGTCTGTCTGGGAGAAAATGTTGCTCAATGATAAATCATGTGCAAAACTGGTAGAGACATAACCCCAAAAGAAGTTGCAAAAGGATGTTTCTGTAAGTAATGGAGAAACGGAGATCCTGAATAAGAGACGTCATGTGTTTATTTAAAATACAAAACAAAAAGAAAGCCATGTATGCTTTTCATTTCACTTCCCAATTACGTGCTACTTTGTGTTGGGTCTATTAAATAAAGTTAAAATGAAAATACATTATTTTTGATAGTTTGTAACGTGAAGACATCTCTGATTCGGATTGTTTAATTTAGCCACAGTAGTGTTAACAGAAAATAAACATTTATAATTTATACAGGTGTTTTTTTTTTTTTTTAAGTTTCGACTCTCTACTTAATTTCAGGTCGAAAACCGCTTCTGGCCCATTTCCCAAATTCAAAATTCTCCTACTTTTCCTGTCGCACACCTTTCCCCGATATGCTAAGGCTAAGTTTGGGGTAAGCCAAGGCTGCCCCCCTCGGTATTGTTTGCGGGTGAACCCCCCGCCACACCCATAGCATTCCCCCCCTGAGGGGAGCTGTGCGGGGGGTTCATCGCCTATGAGCTCTCGGAAGAGGCAGCAGGTACTGCGCCTGCAGTGGCTGCTAACAGCGAGCTAACTACACTGGCTGCCCCACGTAAACTCAGCGGCCTTTGAATCACACGCTGAATATGAACGAACAAAGAGAAAGAGAGAGAAAAAAAATCAGCAATGCTCACTCTCAGAGTCTCCTCGCTGCTATTTTTACGCCTCCATATTAGCAAGTCACAAATACTGCTAACTAGCTTGACTCACTAGCTTGTAAAAGAAAGAGGGGGCGCATGATTTACTGCTGGCATCAGATCAAGCCCCTCTCCGCTCCCTCTCTCTGTATGCGGAGGGGCTATTTTAACCTCACCTGGTCTGAGTGAAGAAAAATAAAATAAAAGCTTTAATACATCTCTGCACCTAGCCACAGATACCAACAGTCTGCGTAAAGCAATCATCCCTGCATTAAGCGTGTCGTTTCTAATCACGCTTTCATTATGGATTCACGGTGCTTTGCTTATATATATAAAAAAGGAGCATCCTGTGAATAAAAACAAACACACCCAAATCCGTCCATGGGGATTTAACGTTGCCTTAGCTAGCTAGCTCGACGTCTGATGCGCGGGGGATTACCGAATGATGCGGCTCACGATATCCAAGTTGCCCCCCCGGGCCATTATGTGCGGTAACTCACCGAAATGCCCCGTTTTCCTCTGTCTCCGTCTGATGGTATTCCAGCGGGCACATCAGAGGACGGCGCTTCGCAGTTTTCTATAAACCACAACGCTCCGCAGCACAACAGTGCGTCTCGCAACAGCTGTGTTGTGTTTTGAATGAGAGCTGAGGAGGCGCACAGCGGACGGACGGGCGGAGCTTCCAGGGTGCTAACTGGGGCAGGCTGCTCATCATCCTCAGCAGACCTGCCTTTAGTATCCTCAAGTACAGAGATCTTTTGTCCGTCTCGGCATTATTGTTGACTAGTACAGTGTCAGTTTGACAGATGGGGACCGCGTTTCTCTTTGTTTATTGTTGCAGGCAGGGTGCAGTAGAACGCTTCCATGGGGCTTTGAAATAAGAGTAAAGTTCAAGTGTTTGCTTCTGCTTCCCTCTAGTGGTCACTTGCGGTAAAACTCCTTTTTTTATTTTCAGTTTGGTAGAAGCAAAACTACTGCAGGTGCATTTCAGCAGAGGTCGGTAGAGTCGAGTACTCAAAAATTGTTCTCAAACTTTAAGCAAAATTTTCCAAAAGTTTTATTTTTATCTGTTATTTTAATTGTCAAATGTTTTCTGTCACTGGGTGTTATCTTTAAGCAGTTTATGACGTTTAAACAAATATCATCAGCTGTGCATCAGGTGTTAATCAGTTAATCATTTTCACGCTACAGAAAATCCACAATAAACTCAAACATGTGTCATTTCACTCTGGAAAAAGAACAGTTAAAAATGTTATAATAACACCACAAACACCTTCTTGTGCTTTGTTTCTTAACATTTTTACTACTGTAACCTTATCCGTACTTCTTTGAACAACTGCAGGTTACAAATTGCAGAAGCACAGAAAAAAAATATTAGAATTTCATTAATTTATTGTTTGGACGTCAACATTTTTCTATATCACACAAATGTACACAGTTGTGACAATCTTCAACAGATGCATTGGAAAAAACACCGTATTGGTATCCCTTAACTGCAATTATCCCGTTTTACTCCAACAAAACTGCCTGAGGCGAAACAATGCATGGCAGCGTAAAAAAAAATAAATCAATCAAGCCTTCACTTGACAGCAACATGTCTAAAATCACTCCCCAAATTTCAGCTGCCTTTCCTTTTCTGCCCCATGCAGCTCCCTCGCTCGGTTCTTCAGATCCTCGGCTTTCTTCTCGTCCTTTTCCGTGCCGTCCCCGAGTTTGCACATCCGACTGGCGTTGGCACACCCCCACACGTGTCCGAGTTCGCAAGCCCTGCTGGCGTACTTGAAGGCTTGACTCATGTTCGGCGACAGCCCTTTGGCGTTGCCCTCGATGAACATGGCGCTGAGGTTGAAGCAGGAAGGGGCGAAGCCGCCAGCGCAGGCCTTCTCGTAGTACTCCCGGGCCAAAGTGGCGTCGGGGCCGCCGTCCAGAGCTCGTCCGTCGTGGGCTAGCAGACCGACGTTATGGCAGGAGTCTATGGACTTCTTTCCTCCAGCGTTGCAGGAGCGCACGAAGCAGGAATAGGCGGTTTTCAGACACTCGGTCACTCCACCTGGTGCACAGATTCAGCAGAGACTCACTAAGACGACAGAAATCTGCTGTAAGTCTAAACACATTTAAAGTCTAAAAATTTAATTTGAAATCATATTAATTTAAAACAGTAAATGTAGCTATATTTGAACATAAAAACAGTCCATACACATCCCACGGTTCATTTTTGTAGTTTTTATGAGTTAAAGATGCATTAAATCGTATCTTCAATAGGATTAGGATCAGGGATACATTAGGAATTTATTAACTTAAGAATATATGTACAAGTACAACAGCCAGAAGTCTGATTCATACTTGGGTACCGAAAGGGAAAAAAAAAACAAAACAAAAAAAAAAAAACATCCAGACAAACTTACTTGTTCCTCATCATCTTACTTATTGGTTTATTGTATGAGCAAGACATGCTGGGAAGGTGTTACTGCACTTTTGTTTTTCAAGAATTTATAAACAACATATTTAAGACAAAATACTTGAAATGTTGCTTACAACAACGAAAGGGCAGCTAACAGAACCAAAAGAAAAGTTTTCGTTGAAATGTTGAAGCAAAAATAAATCCATTTCAAACACTGACATGAAAAAAAATAAAAGCTGAAAAATCATTGCTGGTGTGAGAGAAGGGATGGCCGCTCTCAATTCTAGGGTTTTTACATGTCGGGGCAGAAATGTTATCTAAAAAAAACAGTTTGAAAGCAATTCTGACTAAGTTTAATTGTTGGACTGATGGCCTCATATCTGACACACAGAGTGGTTCAAGGTCAACTCAGTAGCTGCAAGCTGAGCCCAAATCATAACACCTCCACCACCATAGGTCACAGTTGCTGTCCAGCGTTTTTCTACAGTCTTAAGTAGAGTTTTTAATGTGATTGATTGGAAATCAAGTGATTGTCTTTGATTAGACGCTATGTTTGCTAATGACAGTGCTGACTCTGTAGGATGTTTTTAACACTTTTGAGGCAGTAATTACGTAACTTTAGAGCCTGATTAAGGCCATGTGATTGAACGATGGCAGTAATAAGAGTGAGTCCGCTCTTTCTTTCCTTCCGAAAAAAGCGGACTGTTCGCATACCTTTGCCGGTGACATGGTAAGCTCCGAGTTTGTAGCAGCTCTCCGAGTGTCCGTTTGTGTCACAGTTGTGTTTCAGGACTTGTGCTGCAGAATCGTAGTTTTTCTTCACGCCATCCAAATAGTCTGCTAGCCTCTGGCACCCTAAGGAGACGCATCAGAAAGTTAGAGACACAGAGGCAAACATAACAGCATGTCATCACAAAGTAGCATTAAACTAAAACTATGATTCTATGACTCAAGGATTTTATATATATTATTTAAATGCATGGCGTTTGTTCTTTATGTGTCCATTTTATCTTATATTTATTCTCATCTCTACTTTCTTTAAAAACCTTTACTGTTATTGAGATATACATGTATTAAATGCTATAATATGTAAACTAATGTATTTGGGCAAATATTATATTCCAATATATTGCCATAACTTAAAAACAACAAAAACAGCATAAACGCATACAATAGATAAATCTCTTAAAATAAAATAACTTGTTATACAATAACTTAAAACAACAGTATGCCAGAACCTACAGTAAAATAAGGTAACAACAAAATATAGTAACTTGGAATGACAGAAAAGAATAACTTAAACTTAAAACTGTGTAAATTAAATAAAATAAATAACATTGCAAAACATGAAAAGAACGAAATAAGGATATAAAAGGCACAACTTTAAATATCATAATATATATATAAAAAACATAGCCTTATTTCAGCATTACATAACAGCACAGCCATATAAAATACTGTAGCTTTATATCTCAGAATAACGTGAAACAACATAAAATAGCAACGTGAGGGTCCGTGTTTCAGCACCGCTGGTCTGTGAACAGCTCAGGGTTGCAGTTACCTTCAGGGTCCTTCTCCTTGTAACATTGGTAACTGTACTCCACTCCCAGGTTGTCCAAGAACTGTTTCACCTCCTTCTCATCCTCGAAGTTTATAAGTCCAGCCATGACTCAACTTCTGTCAAGTCCGCAGCACAGCAGAAACATGAGCTGGAGCTGCGCAACAAAATTAGCTGTTTGAGTGGTTCCAAAGCTTCTCCTGCATGTGGACCCGGTCTGGTTCTGTTAGCACCAAAGCTGTCAGCTACCTTCCCTCGTGTGCTGCTTAACCTCTAAAAGCCGAGGAGCATTAGCTATTTCGTAATCGTCCTGTGCGGGCTTCCGTAGCGCCGCCTCCTCTCCTCATGTACTTCCTGTGTTGTGACCTTTGTTTACTGTCAGTCTCTTCGCTTCAGCCAGAGGGGGAGGAAAAAAAAAAAAACAGACGTCGCTCGCAGTGAAAACGTCGCTCCTATCTAGTTCCTCATTTCGCAGGTTTTCTGTCGCTACGGTGCTTGGTCGACATGAACTCCGCCACCTCCGGCGGCTTCGGGTGTTTTAGCAGCGGGGGAGGTTTCTCAGCTCAGTGGCAACAACAAGTAAGCTAGCTGCTGGGTTCAGGCTTATCGCTTGTCCTACCTTCACTGCTCTCCCTCCGCTTCGCTCAGCTCTGTGTCAGAGCAGGCAGGTGAAAAAGAAACTGAAAAGCTCTGATACAGACAGAAAACAGGCGAAGCTGCATTTCTTCTGGCTTTTTCTGACGCCAGCCCTCTGCTGCTTTTAAGCTACAACTATCCTCTTTATTTTCTCTTTTACACTATGGCTATGGCTTCTCTGTTTTTAAACACGGTAGGTTGTAATTTTATTTATTTATTTATTTATTTTCGCCAGTATGTCTTTTTTTCCGCCTTAATTTGGAAAAACAACAAATAAACAAAAACACCTCTGCTTTGGTGTCCAGGATGACGCCTCCCCGGCGGCTCTGACAGACCTGTGCCTCACCTATGTGAGCCAGAACCTGGAGTGTTTCTGCGTGAAGCTGCCTGACGGCTCCTTGTGCTTCAGGGAGGCTGTGCTCTTCCCTCAGGAGTTGGCAGACCAGCTTCTCGCCAAGATGGCCACTGAAGGTAAGCCTAACCTCTACGGATAAAGGGATGCATGTCCTGGGAATCTGGGATAAATAGGTCAGTGAGAATTTGATGATTCTTAAAAAAAAAAAACTGACTGGAAGCAAAAAGCCTAAAGGCACTAATTTCCATCTCAGTGTAGAAATGTTTCTTTGCTGTGAAGAAATAATGTTCCCCTATACATGCTTTTTTTTATTTGCATCTACTGATATCTATGTTTTTTATTATTATTATTCCTTACTTTCCGTATGGCTTTTCTTGTTTAATTAAGTTAACTTTTAAATCATTTCTCACTCAACACTCTTCTCCGTCAACATTTTAATCATGTTACAACTACCACACTTGTGCAGAGTCAAGGTAACACACTATTGTGAAGATGAAGAATTATAAGTCTGTTGTTGAGAGTATCATCTCAGAACAGCATCAGAGCCAGGGACCTAAAAAGGCTGATTTAAATTTACATTTTTTAAATCAGCCTGATTTAAAAAAAAAAAAATACAGGCTGGGTCAGTTAGAAAGGTGATTTTTACTCCCATTTCACACTTGTGTGATACTTTGTGTTAATCTATCAGATAAGAAACCCACTTCACATGGAGACCTCAGCTAAAATACACACATTTTATGCAAGTTGAAATTTAATTAATATGAAAAAATATATAATACACTCACTGCTTTAGATCATTGAATTTTACTAAATCTTTTGGTCATGTTAACAGCCTTCTGAATCGAAACGCAAGGTTTTTGTCGTGTTTAAATATCGGCTCCGACATTTCGCTGTTACCTCCTCATGTCGGGTGTATCTGTTCGTCAAATAAAAACAACAATGAAATGTTGACATGTTGAGAAACTGCGACTGATGGTGCTTCATTCCCCTCCAGGCCTCCTGAACGACAGCACCGTGGGGGTGTTCAGGAACTGTCAGTACCTGCGGCTGAGACGAGCCTGCATCCGCACGGCCCGGATCTCTGCCGAGGCGTTCCAGAAAGCCCTCTGCCCGCACAGACTGCTGGAGCTGGACGCCGCAAGGGTCAACGCGGACCTCACCATTCCTGACATCCTGCAGGGATTGGCTACCAACAAATACTGCCAGGTAAAAAAAAAGCAGGAGGTGTCACCTGCTAGGAAATCCTTTCTTCGTACAACTTGAAGTCAGTCTGAAAATGTTGTGTTTTTGTTTTTGTTTGTTTGTTTGTTTTATGTCTCTCCCTGCAGGAGTCTCTCCAGCGGTTAATCTTGACCGGACTCACTATGGCCTCCCTGGAGGAACCAAGCTGGTACCGCTTCAGTGCCCTGCGCGGCCTGCGCTCTCTGTCCTTAGCTAACGTGGAGTTCTACGACTCCGGCCTCGTCGACGTCTGCTCGCTCCCTCGGCTGGAGAGCCTGGATCTCTCCAACACGTCGGTGACCAACCTGAGCCCGCTGCTGGGCCTGAAGGAGCGCCTGCGCTCGCTGACGTTGCACCAGCTGAAGAGGCTGGAGATGAGCACGGCTCAGCTGCTGGGAGTCATAGGCCAGCTGAATGTGCTGCAGGTTGGTAGCCGTCATGCTGGTGTCGATGGTAAATGCACATTTGCGGCGGCAGAGGGAGAACTCACGCTTGTGCTCAACGCAGCACCTGGACATCAGCGACGACAAGCAGTTTACCTCCGACGTGGCCTGTCAGCTGCTGGCGCAGCGGGGGATCCTTCCTGCTCTCGTTTCCCTGGACGTCTCGGGGAGGAAACAGGTGGGTTTTCTTTATCAGGGCCGAGACGATTAATCGCGATGAATTGTTTAGTGAAATAATCGTCAACTAATTTAGTAATCGATTAATCATTAACACAGACCAAAAAAAGAAAAAAAAAAGAAAAAGAAAAAAGATAATTTGTTAAAAGAACATTGTGAGCGCAGTAATTATGACAAAACTATACAAAAAATAGATATATTTTGCATATGAGATAAAAAATAAATAAGCTTTGTCTGTAGAGATGTTTTACCCAGAACTCCTGAAATGGAAAAGTTTCAGCTTCACACAGTTCAAATTCTGGAAAAGTAATTTCAAAATGATCTCCTATTAAGCGCCTTTTGCCATCCAATTATTAATTAGTTAATCAATACAATAATGCAACAGATCAGTCCTATGCTGTATTGATATGTTGAGCAGAAAAACCTGAGTTTTTACGTGTTAATGTCAGAAGTGTTTCTTAGCTGCAGGTGCATCCTTTGTTACAAATCATCAATGGTTCACAAAGGGAATGCTGTTATTGTATTTGACTCAAAAAAAAAGTTTGCTTTGTTATTAAAAGCATCTTTTAATGTATTAAAAAGGTTTAAGCAGATAAATCTGCAGAATGTGCCAATTTTTCCCCCCCAAATTATTCTTTATAATATTTGATAGATTAATGTATTAAAGTATAATCGATTAGTAAAAGTGTATGTGCTCTTTCTTCCTTTGTTGCAGGTGTCTGATAAAGCCGTCAGGACGTTTGTCGAAGAGAGGCCTGGGATGACCTTTGTGGGCCTTTTGGCCACAGACGCCGGCTTTTCCGACTTCCTCTCCGGAGAAGGAAATCTTAAGGTAGGAATGGACGCACAAGGATTAACGTGGAAACAAAGCAGAGGAGTTTAGGTCCGCTGAGGCTTTGTCCGCATGGAAACAGGTTACAGGAGAAGCCAACGAGACTCAGATCTGCGAGGCCTTGCGGCGATACAGCGAGAGGGAGGGATTCGTCAGGGAAGCTCTGTTTCATCTGTTCAGCCTGACTCACGTCATGGAGAAACCACGGCCTGACATTCTAAAGGTAAATAGTTCGCTCAAAATAATGCGGAAGGAAAAAAAAAACACACACACACAAAACAATTGGGTTTTGCTATGGATGACAAACAACAAAACATGGTATCTGTTGTTTCTAAGCAACCTTCAGACAGTTTCTCTTGACTTTCTGTGCAGCTCGTAGTTCTGGGCATGAAGAATCACCCGGCCACCCTAAACGTCCAGCTGGCCGCCAGCGCGTGTGTGTTCAACCTGACAAAGCAGGACCTGGCAGCAGGGATGCCGGTCCGGCTGCTGAGTAACGTCACCCAGCTCCTCCTGGAGGCCATGAGGACGTTCCCCAACCACCAACAGGTAAAAAACGTCAGGAGTCCTTCGTTGTTGCTCCGTCATAAGGTGCACGTGTGTTTGAGGAACCTTCTGCATGAGTCTGTGTGGATGTTTGCAATCATTCTTTACCCCATTTCTCTTTTTCTGCAACAAAAGCATTGCAGGCAGAAGGTGTTTTTATCTGTTTAATGCTTGCTACATTTTATGTTTTCACTGAATTCGGGGTGATTTTTATAACTTCTCTTTCATTTTCGTAATAACACTCCTGCTAAGGATCAGCATGGAGTTGCCACCCTTTCAGCACCAAATGTAATTTACACGAAATGCAGCAGAAGTCAACAGAAAGTCCAGAAAAAGTCCAGGGCAGGGTCGCATTTAGAAGAATCTGGAGCCAGTTTTGGTTCCCGATCTACTAAAAATGTATTTTCCGCATGGAAATTACAGCATACTGGTTGGTAGACCAACACATTGGTGGGTACAAATCAATGAATTGTTGGTTTAAAACGTCTGGTAGGCTGCTACATGCTAAAGGATGTTCTATAATTACATTATCTTCAAATTCTGTTGATTTAATGACCTATGTTGTTTATAAAAATCCACCAATATCAAAACACCTTACTTGAAAAATATGCAACTGTAAAAAATAAAAATAAAAAAATATTTGGGTCCCCCAAACACTTGAGTAAGCAGTTTTTAAAATCTAGTCCCGGTCGTAGAAAATGATTTTCAGTACAGTAGAAGACGGGCTCCATTTAACTTCACTTTCATACATTTCTTAAACTGATTCTGGAAGGTGACAGGTGGAAATTTAACAATTCAATTTGAGACACTTACTTTGCAGATTTATTGTCTTTATTCTCCCGGTTTGGGATATATTGTTGGTTTCAGAACAACTTGGCGTGTCTTTCTAGAACAAAATTTGACACGGCAAAACTCTTTGTTTGAACACTGTGGGCTTTTCTGATCACACACTCAGCAGGAGCATAAGCGATCCGTCTGGGACTCACAGAGCGGAGGGATTCTTTGCCACTGCGCTTTCCTGAGCAGAAAACGATTATATTAGAGCCTCATTTATCAGCAGCTATCTTAAATGATTATATCAATACCTCATACATCAAGAAGTACCCGAAGAATAAGAAGAAAACGATCCGCAGGCGGAGACAGAGAGAGGTTAGATCATCACTTATTTTGTCCAACCAGTCATTGTGTTTAAACATGTACGCACTGAACGATCAAAGCTCTGTTCTCGGGAATCTGTGCGCGCCTGAGCGACGTGCAGGGAGTGGAACAGAGGGCGAGACCTCGTGGGACTAACACCGTCGTTCTGAATAAATTGGCGACAGAAAGAAGTAGCTTTGTGATCTGTTCTCACATGAACAAATATGCAGAACCAGGTCTAACACGCAGATTTTAGCTGATCTGAACTTTAACAAGAGCGTTGATTGTCACGACTTCAGTTTCCACCGTCTGTGTCAAATTTGAATTTTTATGGAAGTGGGGAAAACATGTAGCAGCTTTCTGTAGGCCAGCTGTGTTGCAGTGTGCAGGTGGGGTAGCGATGCCATACTCTGCTCCAGACAGTTGTACAAACCTCTGGTACTTTTACTTTCTTATTTATAAAAGGAATTATTTGTTTATTTGCATCTTTTAAAGGCTTAAGTGATTAAAATTTTCTTTTTTTATCCAATTAATTGTCAGAATAATCAATTGACTAGTCGATCACTAAAATAATCGCTAGTTCCGGCTGTGTAATGTACATCAGACATCACTTGTCTGAATTTGTAACCGTAATAGTTGTCACCTGTGTGGTTCTGTCCCAGAAAAAACACCAGAACATGGAAAAACTAACCGGTATAAATCTGAAACTGTGACTGTAAACGCGTGTTGTGACATCTTGAAATTTGAATGGAGGAACTTTCAACAATCAGAGTTTTTAGCTTCCCTTTTCTAGTTCTGTTTTAATCTTTTTCAACCAAATTTATGGAAATAAGTGGAACTTTTTTGGCAACAACATGAAGATGTGTTTTTTTTTTTTTGTTTTTTTTTACGGGTTCTGAAATGTCTGTTGTTTTTCTCTCTTTGTAGCTGCAGAAAAACTGCCTGCTGTCTCTGTGCAGCGATCGCATCTTACAAGAGGTTCCATTCAACAGGTGAGAAGCAGATCTTCGTACCGTCTCCAAATGATTCACATCCCACTATTTAACATCGTCAGGCAAAGTCTGGATTGTGAGTCGCCGTGCATTTCTGTTCGTAAGGTTCGAAGCAGCCAAGCTGGTGATGCAGTGGCTCTGCAACCACGAAGACCAGAACATGCAGAGGATGGCTGTGGCTATCATCTCCATCCTGGCTGCTAAGGTACACGTTGTCTGCCTCACAGTCTCCTCTGCATCCCAGATCTTTTTCACAGTCGTGTTTTGCTCCTTGCAGCTGTCCACCGAACAGACCGCCCAGCTGGGAGCAGAACTGTTCATCGTTAAGGTACGACTCCTCTCATGACTGGAAAAATAGTCAACAGGTTTACCGTAAAAGTCGACAGCTTTAGACTAAATGTACACGCTCTCTCTCCCTGGCTCTCAGCAACTGCTGCACATTGTGCGTCAGAAGGCAAACCAGAACGCCGTGGACGCGACGCTGAAGTTTACGCTGAGCGCGCTCTGGAACCTCACAGATGAATCGCCGACGACCTGCCGCCATTTTATTGAGAACCAAGGCTTGGAACTGTTCATTAAAGTGCTGGAGGTACACAAAAGAATTAAAAATAAGGCTCTGCATGCTGATTCCTAACCGGAGTTAATCATCATTAGCGGCGCATAGTACATTTGCATATCACTGTAGGGCATTGTGACTCACTTATTTTCCATCCCTCCCCTCCGCCATCGCTGCAGTCTTTCCCCAATGAATCTTCCATCCAGCAGAAGGTGCTAGGTCTTCTGGTATGTTTACTGACCTTTTCCTGCCCTTCCGACAAAATACTCTAGTTTGCTTGACCGCCCAAATTAAGGCCTCGACATTCCCTTTTCGCCCTCTGCCATGCAGAACAACATAGCAGAAGTCAGGGAACTGCACTGCGAGCTGATGGTGCAGAGCTTTCTGGACCACATCAGTTCTCTGCTGCACAGCCCCGAGGTGGAGGTCAGCTACTTTGCCGCCGGGATCCTCGCACACCTGACGTCACGAGGCGAGGAGGCCTGGACGCTCGGCCCGATGCTGCGGGGCTCGCTTCTCGAGCAGCTGGTAGGAGTTCAGCAGAACCTCTTCAAAGTGGTGGATGTAAAACATGCGAAGCACCGTGGTCATTTACGTGTTCGCCTTTTCTAGCACGCTGTCATTATGAAGTGGCCCCCTCCGGAGTGTGAAATGGTGGCCTACAGGTGAGCTGCAGATGTGGAGATTTTATACAGCGCATCCTTGAAAACTTTAATTAAGGCCTTAAAATATCTGACATTCATTTTTAAAAAATTAAGTTTGCCTTAATTACAGGCCATGCTATTTACTTTCATATACCAACTTTATTTATAAAGCACTTTAAAACAACCACAGCTGATACAAAGTGCTGTACATCAAAACACAACATAACAATAA
>NW_015112869.1:34938-59979 GCF_001443285.1 Poecilia latipinna | reverse complement strand
GAGTTGAAAGCCAAGTAAAATAGATGTGTTTTAAGACGAGCTTTAAAAGTGGACAGTGAAGGGGCCTCTCTGACCTGCAAAGGCAAGTTGTTCCATAATTTGGGGCCCATGACAGAGAAAGCCCTGTCCCCTCTGAGCTTCCTTCTTGATCTCGGTACCTCCAAAAGCAGCTGATCTGCGGACCTGAGAGACCGATAAGGTATGTATGGGTGAAGAAGCTCAGAGAGGTAAGCCGGGGCAAGATTATGTAGTGATTTAAAAACAAACATAAGAATTTTAAAATGAATCCTAAAATATGCAGGCAGCCAGTGAAGTGAGGCCAGGATAGGGGTCACGTGTTCCCTCTTTCGAGTTCCTGTCAACAGTCGTGCAGCAGCATTCTGTACTAGCTGCAGACGTGAGAGCAGCGACTGACTGACTCCCAGACAAAGTGCGTTACTGTAATCCAATCGAGTTGAAACTATTCTATGTAGTTTATTTGTCTTTTCAGACTTTTCTATCAGGCAAACATTTGAGTCGCACTCAGAAACTTCATTACATTTTGTGATTTGAGGTGGTTGAGGCTTCCGCTAACTAGCTGCTAACAAAACCTTTCTAGCTAGCTGATTATTAATTATCTCCAGTTGACCCAATGACTTTCGTCTTTGCCATTGGACAACTTATGTTGCAAACCTGTTTGATGGTCAAAAAAAGCCTGGCACTAATATATGAAATATGACATTTGCTTTCACACATTTCTGTCATAAAACAGGTCTTAAATTTCATTCATAATGGTCTTAAAACGGTCTTAAATGTGATTTGGTGAAACCTACACCAACTGTCACGATAAAAAGTAGACATTATTCCTACTGTGGCTGTTTAGTAAATCTTTACAGCTTGTTAGAAAAGTTTAAAGTGAACTTGTCCTTCTCTTGTTCTTCAGGTCTTTTAATCCATTCTTTCCCCTGCTGGAGTGTTTTCACACACCTGGCGTCCAGCTGTGGGCAGCCTGGGCCATGCAACATGTATGCAGCAAAAATGGTGAGACACGAACACTTTTAAATAACGTTTCTTATACATCTGTTTTTTCTGCAGTGATGTACTGTATTGTAAGCGGTCTGTCTTTTTCGGTCTTCAATACACGCGCACATTATGTACATTTGTAGAAAAGTGGTCAGACTCGGTTGCACGTCCTTTGGATCGCGAGTCCAATACTTTTATTTCTAATAACTGGATAGTATTTTCTGCTATAGTCTTGTGCAGTATATTATTATTCTTATTTTTAACACTTTAAGAATTTTTAAACTTCGTGTTGCTGTTGCACCGTAATTTCCCTTGTGCAAGACAATAAAGGCTGTTATTGTGCTATTCAGATATTGGTGCTGATAAAGGTATTGATAATCCTTGAAGTTTTTAGATATGTTTTTGTCAAGATTTGTAAGTTCAATGACGTTTTTTATGCGTTCTGCCTAAATAGATTAGCTGAAAGTTAGCTTACGCACACCCCAAACTCTGCTGGAAACAAATACCTGCCACGCTTTTCAGATTTTTATCAGTCAATACTTTGAAAACCTACCATCCAATTCTTCCCACCACCCCGCTCACCTCTCTGATGTTCCGTTGCCACTTTGCTGCAGCGTCTCGCTACTGCAGCATGCTGTTGGAGGAGGGCGGCTTGGACCAGCTGGAGCACGTCCACACGCACCCGCAGACCCACAAAGATGTGAAACTGCTGGCTGAAAGCATCCTGGAGAGCCTGCAGCGACACAGAGCGCGCACCGGCCAGCCCGCGCACACAAGTCGACGCCCGCCCGCACAGTAACAGGTGAAGAAAACTTAAAAAAATACGATAAAATAAAATAAAAAGCTTACAGCTTCAAAGACGTCTCATCCTCTGGCGTCTCCCCTTTCAGAAAACGGTGAGCCCTGATGAAGAAAGGGAGCTGGAATGCGGTCTCGTCACGGAAAAGGGAGTCGTGTGAGAGCAGAGCGCATGCGTGGGCGATTGCGACGCCCGTCGCGCAACGCAAACGCTCACGGATGCTTCTGAAGAAAACAGGAGCAAAAGACAGAGAAAAAGCTAATGTTTGCACACTCTAAACCTTATTTATTTCCTTTGTGTTCTTTTCAAGACAGAAATATTTTGAGCCCAGCGATAGGGGGGGGGAAATTGAAATCCTGATAAGCTGGGTTTTGTATTTGTGCTCGCTCTCGTTCGCCTGAGCACTTGGATGTTTCTCGCACCAGAAAACGCTGAGGTGCGTCGAACCCCAAACCGACTGACTTGAGCGATAGGGTGGAGCTTTCAATGGCTCCAGGTGTGTTGCCAACTTCTTTATTGTCTGAAATGGGGGGTATAACTTTAAATACATGCATGACACTGCTGAGAGCTCAAGCATGCTGGTGTGAATGCTCGTACTATTGGTTTTAATAAACGCCTGCACGTTTGACTGTAGCGGAGCTCCAAGCACTAAAATCATGCCTCTGCGTCTGCAGCGCCCGCTTTATCTACCTGCTAAAGGGGAACTTGATACGGATGCGCTCGGAGGGTCTAAGTGTTCCACAAAATTACTGAGAATTTCTAGTAAATTGATATTTCCTAAACTCGTTTGAGTAACAAATCAGTTTCAAAACTCAGAAGCAGATTTTATTGGAATATTTAGCCCATTATGTCTGTCTGTTTTTTGTGCAAGTGTATTCTTCTGGACACAAATGCTAATAACGACCTGGGCAGAGTAGGCGTCATCAGTTTTTCTCCTTGGGAAACGCCTGTATATACGTTTACGTTCTGCACTGCTTCCCAACCTGCCGGTCTGAAGGAGCTGCCTTTTCTATATGGTGTAATATATAACGAGGACAAAATAGTTCTCTGCCAAGGAGGATTTCAGTTTTTGCATGCAGTTTTATTCAGATATTGTTTTTTTGTTTGTTTTTTTTCACCCCTAACATAAATAGGAATCATGTCAAAGAGGAAAAACTGCTGACTGTGATGCCACACCATGTTGGATGCCTCTGCTGTCCTCAGGGTTCCCATACAGATGCTTATTTTCTCCATGCAGCTTTAAATCTGAAACATTTTTTAATCGTATCACAGGACCACACAGAGTTGAGGTTCAGCATTGTGGCCATTTGAAGCAGCTTATTTTAAAATCTCTCAAACAAAATCCCTTGCAGAAGTATTTGAACTTTTAAAAATGTTTTCCCTTTACAACTTAATGAGTAGAAGAATGACGGACTGATTTCATACCGCTTCTAATTTTTTTTTTTGTCCTACTTTACTTTGTGTTTGTCACACAGAATTTAAATAAAATAATTTGAGGTTTGTGGCTAAATGAATGAAAAATAGTTGCTGCTAAAGTTTTTGTTCTCACTTAATTTATTAGTCATTTAGGAACCACTGCTTTAGATGCACAAACATTTTTTATACTCAGTTTATTTATTTTTTTAAATGCTTATCCAGACTTTGAATAATACGAGTTACTTGCATGTCCAGACTGCATAGGAACCCAGAGGACAGACGCTGCCACTTTAATTATTCACTTCTTAGTTTCTCACGTTGCATTTTCTGTGCAAGTCGCATCAACCTGCGTTTTACAAACTGCGGTTAAAAACGGAGATGCCATGAAGGACAGGTCAGTTTGCATACATAAGGTGAACTATGATCACAGGTCCAGAAACCAAAAATAACATAAGTCAGTCAGTGAAGCTTACCTACTGTACACCGCCTCATCTGCTCAGTGAGTTATGGCCTTATGGTTTTGTTAAATTTGTCATGTACCGTTTGTTATGCATCCAACTGGGACTGGATTATGAGTTTTAATAAGGATTTCTGTCGCTTCAATTGAATCCGGCTGTTTCGTCCATTGCTCAGATTTAAAGCCAGTTTTTGTTTTCTTACGATTTATTTCAACTAGAAAAGGGGTAAAAAAATAAATAAAAATGAAAAAACCGAGACTGTGCCATACTGCTGCTCAGTCATGTTTTAAAGTATGAAAATAAAGAATGTATGTTGCCATATAAACTGTTTTTTTTTTTTTTTTTTAGTCCACTCAAAAGATTATGAGCTATAAGATACAACACAATAAAAACATGGCCTGTAACATCAGTTTTCATAAAACTTAGGTACAGACCATCAGGAAAGCAGACAAAAAATATTTTTTGATCAATACCAATTAGTAGTTTTGAACCATTTCATTTTATTTTTCTAAACACACAAAAAAAAAGACCTGCTGGTTCCTCAATAGAGGAGATATTTTTGCACAAAGTAAAATGACATCATCTCCAACTAATCAAAACATATGCTACTACTTTTACAAAACTCAAAGTTCAAGTCAAATTATCTACTGATGATCGATAACGACGATAGATTTGATCAACAGAACCCACCCACTCGTATCCTACTATATCTCCTTCTGAACTTTGGGTCAACTAAGTAAAAAATAATTTTGCAGCCCTCACTGACTAAAAACTTTAAATGCATCGTTGGATTTGGGGAAAAAACAGATTTTCTTTGCAACGGTGTTCTACAAATATCTTTCTTCAAATTCATGTTGGTATGTCGGTGGAGCGCTTTCATTCCCCGGTGTAACGTGGCTGTCTCTTCTCGATGAAGGCCGCCATGCCCTCCCGTCGGTCCCGTGTGGGAATGACCTGATAAGGAACAGACGCCGCGTGAGGAACTGATCAGCTTTTACTGAAAGCAGTAAAGCTCTAACAAGTATGACACATGGGAAGGCAAAACCTTTGGAATCGTTCACTTCTTTACATTAAAACAATGATTCGGAAACGTCGCCGGAAAACGTACCCTGGCGTAACACAGCCTCTCTATCGCCATTGCTGACCCAATGTCAACCTGCGGGAAATGGATTGCGGTCACTCCGTGTTTTGATATAAAGACATTGCAAGAAGCAGATTATGAAGATGAATCCCTCATGCATCACCTCAACACCTCTATTTATTGCTTCTTTGGCCATCCGCACTGCAAAAGGAGCCTGGTGATCACAAAGGAAACGACATTGGATTTTACATCCATTTTTTTTTTTTTTTTAAAAAGATGTATTTAAAACTGGACACAAAAGCTTTTCAGTTTTTTAATTAAACAAAAACTGTCGAGGAAAATACAAAAAAAACAAAAAACAAAACATGCATTACTTTATATACATGGCTTTCTCAATCAGGTCACAGTTTTGCAGAATGGAGCGTTATCAAGGCTCCATTTACTTTCTGAACTGTTTCTGAAACACTTATCTGGTCACATTTTTAAAAGATTTAAAAGCATTAAAGATGCATGTTGAGTAAAAATATGTTGAGGGCCATTTTGGGGTCCTCTACCTACCACTGGTCCATATTTATGTCCCACTCTGCTTCTTCAGAACATTCAGATGATATGACTGGACGGCCACCACCTATTAATTTGCAGCTAAAAATAGACTGTGATCTAACCTGGGGTAGAATCTCTCTGGCCAGGGCCAGAGCCTCTTTGTAAGCAGCATCTCCGCTCTGGTTCTGCTCTACGGCTCTGTTTACAAGCCCCAACTCGAGAGCGGTCTGGCCTCCCACACGCCTCCCTGAAAACACACAGAGACGGACAACCGCATCGCTCCATCAGACCCTCTTTGAGTCTGCTCCGACGTCTGCATTTCTGTCTCGCCACCACCTGTGAATATGAGCTCCTTGGCCAGAGTGACGCCGACCATCCGCGGCAGCCGCTGACTGCCCCCTGCAGGACAAAAACCCCGTCAAGGTGAACTTCTCGCAGCTCCTTCGCAAAGCAAATCAGTGCGGCTCGGGGTGATTGCTGTGAGCTCCGGTGGACTTACCCGCCCCCGGGAGCAGCCCTCGCGTTGTCTCAATCAGACCCATCTGGGCTGAAGTTGCTGAAAGACACGCACGCAAAACAGAGGACGGGTGAAGGTCAACATCTGAGTGATGCCTCTGTCAGAGCGTCGGGACCCAAACACCTGCTCACCTCGCTCAGCCGTGCTCAACCAATCACTGAAGTGCCACACCTAATATAACCTATCCCGCGGTGATGTATGTACATGCACAGCTGGGCAGATGGCTATCATTAGCGCCACGGCTCCACTCCAGGCCATTAAAACACCCGAGACAATAAAAGTGATAAGAAATTTATCCCCTTTACTGCCTGAATTATTTACAGCTATGTAAAGAAATGGATTGTAGATGTAATGTAGAGATATTTAGTGGGGAGAAAATCTGTTAAACCTTGACCACTAGATGGCGACAAAGGTTTCCAATATGACTTTTGGATAGTGTGGGATATGCATCGTCAGGCATTAGTTGGATAAAGTAAGGCTGCTGGGAATACGCTGTGAATTCACAGCAACAAACTATCCAATGACCAAAAGTTGTTGAATTAATTTCCTCCTAATCTCTAACATAGGCATTAGAACCCTAACTTTAATCCTAATTTCTTCCCATTTGTTAGATTTACATTTTCCACAGGTATATGTTTTTAAATTCATATCACAAAGCGTTTCACTAATTTGCCCACCCAAAAAGACTTCTTGTATCCAGAAATTTTTATGGTACAGCAGCTTAATTTTGTCATCAGACTAAACAATTATTTACTGTAACACTACTGAGTTTTATGGGGTTTTTTTTATAAGGCTGAAATCTGCTCAAAAAGGAGCCTAAGTGGGGTTAACATCTAGCCTTCCACCTCCATGACAATTTCTCCTTGTTTTGTAAGATACTGAAAACAGATAACTACCTCACATATCCCTCCCACTGTAAAAAGAAAACCCAACCTATTCCATTGTTGCCGTTCTCTGTAGATTTTAAGGCATCTTATTCATTCTCGTTTTCTGCAACACGTGGATGACTTTTCAAATGGAAACATTTGTGCTGCGCTCTCACTTGGACAGTGTCCAATGTCCTTAAAATTCCTCAGTGAAAAGGGAAGATAAACATGATTTTCCACAGCAGATCAGTGTTGATAGTGAGGCACTTACGGTTCCTTGCAAGTATTTATACCACTTCAAATTTTCCACCTATTGCCATGTTTTAACTTCAAACTTAAATGATTTATATAACACAGAAAGGTTCATAAATGCTTAGAGCGAGAAAAATGACAAAAATGATTTTTAAAAAATGATGTAAAAAAAATCATAATCATAACTCTGATCTTGAAAAGCTGTGCATAAGTGTTCAGCGTCACTGAATCAATGTAACCCACAATAGGATCCAGCACTTCCATTTCATAATTTATGTTGTATGCTTTTTTAATGGGATTTCACACAAAATACCACTAAAATACATTAAGATCTGGGGTAGTTGCCTCACAAAATGTGAATGTTGAAAACGGACCAATACTTTTGCAGGTCATGTGCCCTCTGAGAATGTTTTTCGTGAGACCTTGGGACGCACCAGTACCTCGTGGTGAGCTCCACTGCTCTGAGCAAAAACTGATGCAATCTGGGAGCTGTCGGTCTAACGCAAAGACTGACAATGGAAGTTCCTATCCTCCGTCACCCTGTGTAAACTCACCCGCTGACCTTATATGACTGGATTACTGACAGCTGCAAAGGGAGAACATGACGTCCCCCTTCCAGCTGCATTAGCGTCACCTGACTGAGCAGCCGTGTGCCTTTTCCCCGGCCGGGCTTTTGACAGGTGAGGTCACTCACAGGCAGTGCGCAGGTCGCAGGCCAGGGCGAGCTCCAGTCCACCCCCCAGGGCGACGCCGTCCATCGCCGCGACAGTGGGCGTGGGCAATACCGCTGCCGAGGCAGTTAGGACGAGGTGAGGAAAGTTCAAATCTCCACCTCAAACTCATCATTCAACCCCCGTATATTGTTTCCCCCCGCTACCTATTTGAGACATGAGGGAGCGCAGGCTCTGGACAAACAGATCGGACTCGGAGTTGTCCATCAACGCTCGTTCTTTCAGGTCGGCACCTGTGAACAGAAATTGTCACTGGTCCACAGATTCACTAAGAACTTTCACGCAGAGCCTGGCCTCCCTCCCCCCCATCACCTGCACAGAAGACCCCCGGCACCAAACTCCTGAAGATCACCACACGAACCGCTGAGTCATGGGACAGAGTGGACACCAGCTCCCTCATCTGCACACAAAAGAGTTCAGGTCTGTGTCTGTTCTGCGAGTGTGTGAAGGTGTGTGATGTAGACAGGTCTGCTCACCTGTGACACAAACGTGTGACCGAGAGCGTTCCTTGCTCTGTGGCGGCACATCAGCACCTCCACTATTCCTGAGGGGACAACAGGCAGCAGCACAAACAAAACACAAGACGTTAACCCGAATGGTTAATAATGAACGGATTCATCAAGCCTGTGGGTGGATAAGCTACTGATTGTCAGCAAAGTTCATGTCCCCTGCTAGTGTCTCTGGCTGTGAGCAGTGGAAGTAGAAAAGTCACTTCCTATTTTCTGTGAGTTTGGTTTGTTGGAGATGGTGTGAAAATACTGAGCCATCATGGGATTCCCAAACAGGAATGTGGCTGCAATTATCCCTGCAGCTGTTTATTTTATTAATATTTCCAAACAGTTTGTGTGTATTAACTTTTACTCAGCCAGCTGACAGGCAGTGTGCTTTGAAGTTTCCCCAAAGCCCACATGAACTCTCACACATTATATATCTCAAATTTTACATTTGCTGATAAAGAACAAGCCTCTGAAACAGCTAATTTAGAATAGCTAATTTACAGACCAGGGGTTCACTAGTTACCAATAAACCATCTCATATTAAATGTCCAGACAACAAACAACAAAGAATGGACCATATTAAAAAGATGTCCGCAGTGGTGGGTTTGACCGGAAGTGGAGCCCCCTAAAGGAAGTTCTTCTCAAGGCTCCATTGAACTTCGGTCCGGCTGTGGTTTCAGGTATAGCGGCACAAAGACACATTTCACTCTATGATTTCCCCTGTGAGACAAACACAACTCTACCTTCTAATAATAATCCAGAAGTGGGTCACCTGTGGGAATGCTGCTGCTTCTTTCTTTACTAGTAACCAAGTAGCTGCGCGGATGTTTGCACGCCATACAAAGGATTTAAATGTTAGGAAATAATCCATCAAATGAATGACATGTACCTGCTAACATGACTGCGGTCGAGTTATAATTATGATAACAATAATAATGTTTTTTTTTTTTTTTTTATGTGTCCCTACCCTTGTCCTGTCCCTCTAGCCGCTTTAGGTCCACCTCCACGGACACCTCCGCCGCTGTGTGCTGTGAGCGGCTGTCGGCCCGGCTGCAGGCCGCGAGAGAGCGATTTCCCCCGGCTAGCAGTTTCGTCGCGTCCCGGTGTAACCCAGGGTGTTTAAGTCGTTGCGTTTCCCACCGTGGGACAGCCAAGCGCCGCAACAGAGAGCACCTCGGTACTGCCAGTCTGTAAAGGACAGAAGCCATGTTCAGTTTTTTTGTTTTGTTTTGTTTTGTTTTGTTTTTCTGGTCCTAAAAGAAACGGCGTGAGAGCAACTAGAGAAAAAGTGGCTGGTCGGAGGCAGCAGGAAGTTTACTGGAGGTTTCTTCCTGAGGAAGGAGGGACCTGTTTGCCCCAGGCCGCAGTCAACAACGACAGCAGCGACAACGCCGAGTGAGCAACTCCTTTTATTCACTGTTGTCATAATTTTAACTTACATTTATATAAATAGACGCATATCAAGACTATTTTAATTATTAGTAGTGTGTTCACGTTTTTTTTTTTTTTGTCATGCTATACCTGCTAACTGTAATGCGTGTTTTGATTTTGGATGTGAAAGACCTACACAAAGTAAAGAGTAACATGGTTTTCAGAATGTTTCCTAAACATGCAGTGGTCCTCACTATACTTTACTTTGATACCCACAAATAAAATGCAGAGCAAACAACAGCCTTCAGAGGTCACTTATTGATAAAATGCCACCCAACTGTGTTTAATCTAATCTCAAATAATTCAGTTGTTCCATTAATTTTTTGTTTTTTTTATTTTTTATTTTTGCTGGAGAGCATCAGTGATCAAACATTAGTGAACAAGCAGCACCATGAAGACCAAGACAGCGGACACGTCTGTGGAAAAGTTGTGGAAAGGTTTAAAGCAGGGTTAGTCTTGAGCATCTAACAGAGGTCTACGCAATCAACCATCCAAAAGTTTGAGCACTAACTACAAAGAAACGTGCCTCTCACATTTTTTTTGCTTGCGTTGGTCCTTTTTGGACTAAGCAGGCACGCACATGCAACTGACCCGCAGGCTGCAGGCGGACCTCTAGTTTTGTTGTTGAGGTAAGGTTTTCCATCAGACTGCTTCTGGTCTAGTCTGACCATGCATTATTGAGCACATCTTTTACAAGTTATGCAATCGGTCAGTGACAGACGGACACGTCGTGTGGAAGAGAGAGAGAGAGAGAGAGAGAGAGCTGGATATCTGCATGCACGTCCATGTGATCCGGGCACCGTGACAGAATCTGACCGGTTATCAATCAGACTCCTTTTCTGTCTGTCACAACGATTTTCGGTGTCGGTTTTTATTGTCGCCTGGCTTTGTTTGCTGCTCCTAATTTGCAATTGTGATGTAAATTAACGCTGTGAATAGTGCTCAGAGTGCAGGTGGCTGTGTGTAAAACTGAAGTGAAACTGAAACATTAATGAGGGGTTGCACATGTTCTCATGCTTACCATACACTAGTCCCAGAAATGTGGCAGAATTTTTATTTATTTATTTATTTATTTATTTAGGGGGGAGGGGGGATAATTTAAAAATCAATCTTTTAAGTTAAAGTTTGAGTCAACTTGTGGGTGGAAATCGCAGCTGGAGACCGGCCTCCGGGTTCTGCGGCGCTGCGATGCTGCGATGCGATACCTGTAGGATTTAGAGCAGAACAGGTCGTTCAGATTTGATGTCTGGCATGTTTTCATTCCTGTGCGCCACGAGACGGAAAGTGACCCTGGCAGCTTGAGAGTGAGGCTGTCTGAGTGACAGAAACTGAGCCTGATGGAGTCCGCTGCAGACGGTTTGTTCCTGGGAAAAGAAAAAAAAAAAAGATGCACAAGTTGGACGCGAATCACACCAAAGCCGTGGCCTGCTCTGACGCAAACACGTCAAGGTTGCCTTGATTGTCAACAAAGCAGTTGCCTTCACGTCATATCGAGTTGCACGCTGATTTTAATTTTAGGATGCAGGAGCAAGTTGCTCACAGCCGTCCATGTTCTCAGCTCCATCAAAGCCCAGGGCTGAATGCGAGCAGGGAGGCCTGGTGACAGGGTATGAGGTCAAGCATGAGGGGATGAAATGTCTGCAAGGAGGAAGATGGCAGGCACAGTGACGATCTGCTCAGGGCGAGTGCAATGTGTTTGACCTTTGTGTCTGATGATAGTAGACTGTAATTCTCTTGTTGGCTTTGCCTGCACCTTTAGATGCAGCTCCACATGTCACACACACGCACACACACACACACACACACACACACACACACACACACACACACAGTTTACACTCTGATAAAGGCTACTGAAAAGCTCTTCCTTGCGACATTAGATTGAGCTGAAATAACTTTTTTTTTGTTTTGTTTTGTTTTTGCCTAAGCTTTGATCAGAATATGAACTGTTGCTGATTAAATTATGTAATACGTAAGTTTATCTATTCCAAGCTTTGAATTTTTTTTCGTAGGTTAGTTTTTCTTTAAAATGTATTTTTAAAATCTGTTTCAGATTCATTTCTTTACCTCCCTTCCTCCATTTCCCTTTTCATCCATCACCTTCCCTCAGCCTGCTTTCCACTTGGTCCAATATAATTATTTAGTGTTTTATCAATTCCAACATTTAATGATCCCTGCTGGTGAGTATTTCTGTTCACAGCCTGCACTTTATAAAGGAAAAACTAAATTCTTCACCCAGTGGCATATTACGTGCATCACAGGAGAGAGTTGAAAAATCTAAAGAAAATCTCAGATGATTATTAATTTAAGGTGCAACTTGCTCGTCTGCACAAGAAAGGACGGGATGATGCGTCTCTTGTCACGTGAGCCCATCAGCACGTGGCCAAAGTACGCAAAAGTCCTTCTGCAGGTGTGGATTGCGTTACCAGCGTGTGTTGATACTGGAAATGCAATAGCTCTGAGCTTCCCAGCAGAACATCCCAAACTCAGAGGATCATGCATGTTTCAGCAAACTCCAATGCCGGTCCAGGAAGCTGCTGGTCATTTTGAGTTTTTTTTTTTTTTTTTTTTTTTTTTTTTTAACAATTCAGGGTGTGATTAGCTCATGCAGGGAGAGGGTAGGAGGTGGAAATTTTATTATGATATTTTATGGTACTATTGTGATACTAATTATTAATTATTTATTTTGTGTTTTTTTTAGGTAACTGTGAAGCTGTGACTGCATGGCACAGCTACACAGTGGCACAAACACAGATATTGTCTTGGAAAAACATTCCCATTTGAATGTTTTTAGGTTTCGTCACCTAAATAACTTAAACTTACACTCTTACAAAGTAAGAATTACACTACTGCATTTAATGTTTTCAAAGTTATTGGTGTTATTGACGTTCTCGTGGAAAAAACGGTGAAGAAAATGGTACAAATAACACTTCCAATAAAGCAGTCAGTTTAAAAAAAAAAAAAAAAATCAGTAATTGAAGTTTACTGAGAAAATGATAAATCAAAAATTATTATCCTGATAAATTTTACATGAGAAATGAGGAACTCTAGGGTCAGTGATGACCTGATTGTTGTGTGTTGAAGCAGAAACGCATCTAAAAGCTGCAGGGCCCCTGGTGTATCACATAAAATCTCAATAAAATGCATTGAAATTTTAGCATGGTAAAAACGGACAAAGTGCAAGAGCGAGTTATTTTCAACCATATTCTGATCCAAACAGTGAAATCGAATGTCCTGTCTCTTCATGTCGAACCTTCTCCCTTTCCTTTCCAGATGATGATCACACACAGCACCGAGCCAGTCAAGATGCACGGGTCACCGACCGGTCTTGATCCAAATACATTGTGGAATGATGGAGCCAGACTCACGACCTGAAGGACGCAGACTGACGGGACGAGAAGAAGAGAGGGGGAGAGTTACAGATCAGTCAGCTACCGTGGTAGGAAATAAGTTTCATTATTGATTCTAGTAAATCTCCCAAAGTAAAGAAAAAAAAAAAAACTGACCATGTGAGGTAATGGAGAGGCAGCAAAGGTGACACCTGCGCTGGCATGAGGTTGATCCTCCTTTGTAGGTCGGGAGGATCGGGCAGCTGACAGAGGAGACGGAACACACCCTTAATAAAAAAATAAAGACTCCTCACTGATCACGTTAGGGATCACGTTCTCAGGGGCTCATCCGTCAATTCGAGGAATGTGTGTGTGTGCCCCCCCCCCCGCCCGCCCTCCCTACGCCTCCTTTCACGTGGGCCTGCACTGCACACAAAGCCCTCTGGAAGCTGACACCGTTTAGAGCAGCCAGAGAGGAAAGTTTTACATTAAAGATTCTGATGGCCCATGGCTTCACCAAGCCAAACGGGCTCGTTTTCCTCCAGCTGGCTCTGCACTCGGCCCGAGCTCTGCTGTAATAATGACACATCGGAGTCCAGATAGATAGATAGATAGCCGCGCCTGACCTCGGCGGCTCTGGAATGAGACGATGTCTGCGTGTGTCAGGACTGCAGCATGTGAGCCTGAGTCGTAAAACCACCTGTGATTTATTTTCCTCCTGCCACAGGTTGCTGGTTTGGGAACTTTAAGAGCTGCTTTTTACTACCTTTGATTGCTTTATCCAAGCAGTTCTTTATAGATGCAGAGCAGCGGGTCATCTTAGAATAAATATTAAGGAACGGATTAAAAAAAAAAAAAAAACACAGTAGAATCCACTTTTTGAAGGGAATCTGTGTTTTACAGTGTCCCTTTTCACATTGCATCTACAAATTTCAGTGTATTTCATTAGGATTTTATGCCAGTGTCCAACATGAACTACACTACGAAAGCGAGGTGTTACCGTGAATTAAACGGGAAATGACATGTGGCTTTTTATTGTTTTATAAAAAGAAAATAAATAAAAAAATCTGGCATGCATTTGAATTCAGCAACACTAAATCAATGCTCTCTTAGGCTGGGATTCCAGCTGCATGTCTTTAGGCGTTTGTCTACACCAGTTTACACATTGAATGACTGATGTTCTTTGTTTTTCTTCTCTTTGTAAAATAGTTCAAACTCAGATCAGAGGAAGACACTTTTCCTGTTGAAGTTTGTTCACTAACGTTCTCTTCGCAAACCTCTGACACGGCTGGATTAATACCGACATTAAATTACAAACTCTATTTACCACTTGCATCACTTCTGTGGCACGAAACACACATCCATGCCACACTTTTCAGATTTTTATTAGTAAAAACAACAGAAGGTTAGGCAGTGTTTGTGTCGATCTGTAACATGAAGGCTCAACAAAATGCAGTGACGTTTGTGACTGTAACATCACAAAGAGGTTATGAGTGGCTACTTCCGTGCAAATAACCCTCAAAAACCTTGCAATGATTTTTTATTATTATTTTTTTTTTAAATCTAATTTAATCGGTGACCAGGTGGAAACTTAAAAACGACGCTCCAGCTGTATTCATCCACAGTTCGTCCACATGGATCAGTGTATTGTCAATATGTAGCTGAAATAAGCTTTGATTAGAGTTAAACTATATTCGCATTTATTTTGGACTTTTCTTTGCTTGCAGCCCAGTTAGGTAAAAGTGATTTTTCTTCATTAGGATCCTCTGCCTCGACATCTTATGGTTTTTGGTTGCTTGTTAGTGGAAGTCTCCACTCCGCTCTCAATTGGAGGGATGGAGGGAGGGAGTGGCCTCCATGTTGCTGTTTCTACAGAAGCTCTGCAGGTCTCTTTTGATCCACCTCATCATTGCTTTCAAGTCACTGTCACTGCAGCCTCCACAGACACAATCCAACTTCTCGCACTGTTTAGCAGCAGCCATCCCTACTGCAAGCTAAGTGATTTAACTGAGACAGACGAAATCTCTGGGTCGAATCCAGGAGTCTGTAGCTCTGGTTTTGGGGCGACATGCATCTCTTCAGTCCCTCTGCAGTGGATGTGTTTACACTGGCCCTCCAAACTGCACACACACACCCACACACACACACACACACACACACACACACACACACACACACACACACACACACACACACACCCCTGCTAAAACATCAGGGGTTTTGTCATGTAAAGAAAATCTAGCTTAAATCATTTGTAAAACTTTCTGTACAGCTTAGGTACAATTATCACAAGGTGCACATGAGTACAATACTTTTTAAGTACTTTTTTTTTTAAATTCAGTTTCACCATTCTGTTTTCTTGAGTTCATGTCACATATTTTGAATCTGATTAATCAAATCCCACTCTCCTAATAAGATTATCCTGGATTCTGATGATATTGGGTAAAGCTGTAGTTTGCAGAGAGGTTGTGAAGAATTAAATATTGCAAAAAACTATCAGAAGCAAGATGCAACAAAAATGTGACAGAGAAAAAATAAATAAAGAAAGAAAGAAAAGTGTGAGTATTTTTGCAAGACGCTGTTAGCGTTGTTGCCCCCTTTTTGTTACGGTTGTCGTTGCTGACCAGTCACAGGTGCTGGTGCACTGCAGCAACATAGCTTGAATGGTTATTCAGGCATCACTGCTTTGGGTATGGCACTTATCAATCAATCTTTATTTATCTAACAAAATCTCTATAAATTAATCGTTATAACACGATGCATCTCCAAGCCTCGGGATCCAACGTACCCACTCAAACTAATGTGATCGTCACATTAATCATTTGCCTTCCTTCTTGGTTTTAAGGGTTTAAATCTATCGGACCTAATCATCTTTCTTGCGTAACATATTTAACCGCCTGAGGCTGACCTCGGCTTCAGCAGCTAAGCTCCCAGTTTCAGGAGCGTTCTCATCAAAATGACTGTGGGGAGAATCAGGGAGCACAAGTGGTGACAGTGGTGAGGCAACTGAGTGAATCAGCAAATAAATAAACGCATGCATTTTGACAGCTAAGCGTGTGCGAGTTCACTTCCTTCCTCAATTAAAAATCCCACAATGCCAAACAATTAACAGCCTAACGGAGCGAACACAATCCAATCCGAACGCGTTGTTATTGTCAAGAAGCCGCCGGGGGACACGCACACGGAGGAGAAATTAACCAGCGGACCAGATGAGATAAGGCCCTTTACGTCTGTGTGTGTGTGTGTGTGTGTGTGTGTGTGTGTGTGTGTGTGTGTGTGTGTGTGTGTGTGTGTGTGTGTGTGTGGCTAATGCCGCCTGCTTTCACACGAGATTATGTACATTATTTATTTTTTTTATACAGTCCAACCACCCCCACACACCCCAGCCTCCACATAAACGCAGCAGCCGGTCTTGGTGTCGTGTGGAACCCTAAACAGAATTTGTTTGGGAGACGACGATTTACCACAAACTCAGCTGATGTTCTCTTCATATCATCCCTGTTCAAAGCTCAAGCGTTAAGAGTTCGGGTGTAATCATCGATATAGTTTGTAACTGCAACCAAGTGTGTTTCTTAACCAAGGCAAAGTTGAAACATTCAGCCTTCTGGGTGCAGTAACTTCAGTGAGACATTGTCATCTGGCCTCTGACGTCGGCCTGACAAAGGTTTGCTCCACTCCTCGTTTTCATCTGTGAGACGTTTGAGGTGTTTCTCACAAAGCCTCTCCACCGCATCTCAGTAAATCTAAGATCTGGTTTCTTTTTCTTAACTTCTGCAGGAGTTAAGAAAAAGAGTAATTTCTAAATCCACCGGTGGATTTAGGAATGTTTTTTGGGGTTCATTGTTATCTTGCAGGATCCAGTTCTGCTTCAGTTTTATTTATTTTCTTTATTATTATTATTACTTTTTTACAGATGGTCTCAGCTTTTCTTCAAGCACTCTCTGATTAGTTTTACAATTCACGGGGAGCCCTATTGCACCTCCAGTTCCATAATTCACAGCTGGTATGAGGTTCTGTTGGTGAAATGTTGGTTTATACCCAACATATAATCTATTCTGGTGTCGACATAATTCACTTTTAGATTCTCTCGGGTTTGCCTGTTCCTGCACTCACCTGCCTGTTCACCCTCCGATGGATCGTCATTCACTGAGCATCGATCACCGGGCGGTCGCCAGCCTCGGCTTCGTGGGCAGACTCGCCTCCTCCTGGAGCTCTGGTGACCCCTGCGTCGGTAAGATCCACCCTCTTGGAACCTTCAGACTTCATCAACATCACTTTTTGTAATTAAAACTATTTTTGCATTAGTTCTGCTGAAGCACTGACTCTGGACTGAACCATGACGAGCCAAATAAAGGATATTAATCATTAAACTGGAGTCTGATAACTTTATCCTGGGTCACTTTTAAAAATGTAAAGCCATAAAATATTTCACTCTGTCTACATGGATTTTATACATGGGATGATATGACATTCCACTATCACATCTCTGTGTTTTAACAAATGCTGGAGAAACTGTATCACCCTGCGACCTTCTCTGGCATCATAATAATAATAATAATAATAATAATAAAACAACTAGATGTTAAATCGACTTATGCGCATGGTTCGCTTCTGCCTCGGGCCGGCCCTGCTTCTCATTTTGTTTGCGCATCTGTTCACCGGACGTCTGGTTTTCTGAAAAAGGGCATCACCTTGTGACGTCAGCAGCACAAATCACCTACATGGCTGAGTCACACACGGGCACACACACGTACAAGTGTGTGTCCGTGTGTGTGTGTGTGTGTGTCTGTAGCTGCGGTTTGAGCGCGTATGTGCAGAGGAGGAGGGGGGAGCGCAGTGGGGCGCGCTGAGCGGCAGAGAGAGCATCAGTACAGCGCAGCAGAGCGCCGCGGTGACACCGGGAAAGGACGCACCGATCTCCGAGGAGAGGGGGGAAATCAGCTTTTGTTTTGTTTGCTGGATAGCGTCACACACACACACACACACACACACACACACACACACACACACACACACACACCTGACAGGCGAAGACAAAAAAAAGAAAAAAAGACAACAACAACAAAAGGGAGGTTGCGCAAAAGTAGTCTGCAATATTCAGGATTTCAGCCGATTTCTGCAAGTCGTGGCATCTTGTTTGGAAACTAGTCAAACAATGCACTCTGTCGGAGACGGCTGATGCCCGAAGATGGGACTCGGAGGAAGTTTTTGGCGACGTCCCGCTGTTTTGTGGTCCTCAGGTGGGACAAAGTCTGGTAGGTCTCTCCGGTCACCTTCTGCTATAATGCCTTGTGGCGGCGCGCCGGCGTGCGTGTGACTGACTGACTGACTGACTGACCGACAGTCTGTCCAAGAGAGAAAGAGAGGCTGGATAGAAACATCAGGCAGGCTGTCAGGCAGCGACGGCTGGACTCCCAGCGCAGGCTTCTCTCCTCTCTCCCCGCTCCCCAGACTCATGCAGGATGCCCGGGAAGCGCCGCCGGGGAGCGCTGGTCCAGCTCAGCCCGAGTTCATGACGCCCTGGGCGGTCTCGTCATGCGTTTCTTGCCCGTGCCCAGCGCCCATTCCCTCAGGCTTCTCTTCCTCTTTATTTTCGTGATGGGGGTGGCCCCCTCTCCGGCACTCACAGCCGGCTGCCCCGACGGATGCGTGTGCGACGACCAGCTGGTGGTCCAGTGCGCCGGGCAGGATCTCACGCTGTTCCCCAACGACCTGCCCCTGGCGACCCGGCAGCTCATCCTCTCCAACAACCGTATCGCGGACCTGCCGCCCCTTCAGCTCAACTACCTGTCCGACCTGGTCTATCTCGATTGTAGCAACAACTCGCTGACAGAAATCTCCGAGTCTACTTTCGGGAACTTGCGGAAACTCGCCTACTTGGACTTGTCTTTCAACACGCTGCTGCAGATCGAGGACCGGACTTTCGGGCCCCTTTCTTCCCTGGTGATGCTCCGGATGACGGACAATCCGAATCTGGGAGAGATCCACCCGGACGCCTTTTCGGAGAACTTTGCTCTGCAGGTCCTGGACGTGAGTCGGAACAACCTGACGGTCTTGAACATCAGCAGTCTGATCGCTCTGCCCGCTCTGCGCTCTCTGGGCCTCAGCGGGAACCCGTGGAGGTGCGACTGTGACACCGAGGACCTCTGCCTGTGGGTGCAGATAGAGGGATTCAAGTTCCAAGGTGAGTTCGGTCAAAACCTGTCCGAGGCAGTTTTCAGAAATCATTGTTGATGGGTGTAGGGGTAGGCGATACGGTCTTAAAGTTTTCGATATTCGCGATGTTTTTTTTGGTGGGGGTGTGAGGAGGATTATTTATTACTACTGTTTTTTAGGTGATTTTATGACTGTGACTGTGTGTCACAGCAATAACAGTGTTACAAACACAAACAATGCTCGTGAAAGACATCCCCAATTTTGATCCACCCATCCAAGAAGTGTGTGTTTGTGTTGTTTTTTTTTTTTATCACTGAGCTGCACATGGTAACTGTATTATTATTGAACAAACATTGGAGCAAATGGTAAAGTTATCAATCCTGTCAGGACAGTTTTGGGACATTTTAAACATCATTCATTTGAATTTATCATAACAACAATAAATCAAAAATTTCTATCATAAGTAATTTGTCATGATAAATGATACTGTCATGATCCGTGTTTTTCTGTTTAGTTATTTTGGGATTTTCTGTGTTTAGTCCTGTTTCCCCGAGTCTCTGTGTTGTCCTCTCAGCCCTTGATTGTTCCCAGGTGTGTCTCGTTCCCTTGATTACCTCGTGTGTATTTGAGTCCCCCTGTTGTCTCTGTCTCTTGTCGGGTCCTCGTCAAACGTACGTCATATGTCTTTTGTCTGCTTGCCACCACAGTCGTACTGTTAAGTCCTGTGTTGGTTCCGCTCTCGTTTTCAGTCCGTTGTTCTTTCAGTTGCTACCGGTAATTAGCTGTGTGCTAACTCTCTGCCGTATTGGACTGTCTGATCTCTCTTCATTAAATCCATCATTTCTTTCACAACCTGGGTCTCTGAGCATCCCTAATGCATACGTTATTTGTATTTATTTATTTTAAGAAACATTCCAACATAAAATATCTTATGCATTGTTATTTGTTGAAAATGCCTCTGCTGTGCGGCATCTTTTCCTTTTTCTGGCTTGGAGAGTAAATATAAATCCATAAGCCAAAGCAGCCCTATTATTATTGACACTTTCACTCAGATAATCAGAGTTCTATTAATTTAGCTCCTAATTGGTCAGACTTGATGGGAATATGGCTAGAGCATTTCTGAAATTAAACCATAAGAGGCTGTATGAGCCTTGAGCGAACAACTAGGAGGACAATACTGAGTAACGGAACTGATTAGGTCAAAGCATATCCATTTTTTTTTAGAATGGCATAGTCAAAGTAAGTCTAACTGAGAAAGTCTGAAGATTTTCTTACTTTACTTCCTGCAACACACACTCCCCCTCAAGCTGCCCTTCACTACTCGATAAGGGTTTAGCGGGTTTTTGCCGACATGTCCATTAAGATGTAAGAAGGGACTTTGTCAGAGCAAATAAGATAAACCAGAACGTTTCCCTCTGATTGAGGACCAGCCCAGACGAGCTGTCTGTAAATGTTAATAGAGCGCAGCTCCAAAGCAGGTGAGCTAAGGTCAGGATTCATAACAATATGTGTGTTGCTTTTTATAGCTGATGTGTTCATCAAAGATAACTCAGTGTCTATAGGAAGCCTGAGGCCAGAGTCGTTGTTTAAGGGACGATAATGTCCTTCTCGTACTAGTTCTTTTTTTTTTCCATTTTTTTTTTCATTGCTCGACACAGACCCCTTCTGGATACACAAACACAAACACACAGACAAATCCACAAAGGCTCATCGGTGTGTGTTTGAGTAGGTACTACCCAAACACACACTGCATATAAACCTATGACCCTTCAGTCCAGATGGTTAATGATGGAGCTCGAAAAAGATGGACATTGACTATCTGATGAAGGGCAGTGTGAGTTGATGTGGGTGTTTCTGCGTGTATATGTGTGTGTGTGTGTCAGAGTGCTAATCGGTGTGTGAGCTGAGGGGACCTGGGGTGAAATGAGGAGCTTGAGAGGAAGCTCTCCTCTTGGCACAGAGTCCCTAAAGTTGTTATCCGCCTTCAGCTGAGCCAGACTCTGAAAAAGTGTTGCACATAAACAGAGAGCTTGCTTATTTCTGTTGTCTGATGTTCTCTTTCTCAAATTCAGAGTTGATATTCTGACTGAGCAGCTTGTGTATGTTTGTTTATGAATGCCTCATAGGTTCACATGCATGAACATCATGACTCGCTTTGGTGCTTTGAAAGGACAAAATAAAAAAAAACAAAAAAAAAACAAGTTTGAGTTTCTTGTGGACACTTTGTCACACATGTAGTGAAAGTGATTTATACAAGCTCCAGCTTGTTCATACACCTCCCACTAAATATTTGGTTAAATATCCTGTAGCAAGTTGCACATCGACCAAACACTTTTTGGAGCTTCTAGCACAATTTTGGCTTATTTTCAAATTTAGCGGAGTTCGTTTAAACTGTTTGGTTTCCTGATTCTGACCTGATTTTTGTTTTTTAGCATAATGTCCATGTTTTTGCACAATAATGGCAATAGTGGTGTTCCAAAAGTTTAATATTAACTTACTTACATTTTTCAGCTGTGTTCTTGGGCTCGTTGTCTGATCGTACAGGTTCCATCTCACCCAAATTATAGCCTTTGGAAATTACCCAAGAACCACCAAAGCTTCGGTCAGTCATAAAGTGGGAAATACTGAAACTCCAGTGTCATTAACCACAGGGAAACCAGTTTAACATCAGAACATTAACTGAAAACCTCCAAACTAATATCCAAAATAAACACATTAAAGCCGGCATTACCCCTGGTGTACAGACTAAATGCCTTCTGGAGAAAATGTTTTTGATGTCAGACGAGTATTGTATTTTTTAGGGGAGAGCGTAAGGGAACCTGCTGTTCTGTGGTGGCAGCATTATTCTGTGGGGCTGTTTTGCTGCACATAGTAGAAATGAAAGACTGCCTCATAATTCTTTTGCTTCACCTTCAAATTTAAAATGCGGACAAAAGTGTGTTTTCATCCAGGTCAGTTTTCTCAAACACACATCAAACCCAGGGTTCTGATAAACTCTCAGAGTGATAATTTGTGAAATATGCTTAGTAGGTGAGTTATCAATAGAACACATTCAAGTTAAATCTACAGATTTTGATAAAAAAAAAAAATAGAGAGAGCACTTAAATATGCAGCCAGAATTACGCTGGAAGCTTATTGGTGTCAACAGTAAGTGTATGATTGATGTGCAAATTACTGCTGAGCGTTTATCCTAATGTCATAGGGATTTATGTGTGTATTTGACCCTATATGTGTAATGTCATCCCAGTGCAACTTGGAAGAAATGAACGATAAATTAAAACTTGTTTTGAAAACTCACCCCGGAAAAATAAGAGCTCAAATGCATTTCTGACAGCTGAAGACGGATGACATCCATGACCGGGATGTATGTAGGAATAAAGTCTCACAAAGACAAACCCGCGGACGTACACGGCCCTCATAAACGACTGCAAAATAAACGTGCGACACGGCGAAACGAGGGTCAAGCGAGCAGCTCTGTGTTGGAGCCGTCAGCGTTTCGTCGGCCATGAAAGCCTCGCGGTCGACCTGCAGGCCTGTGAGTCCGACGTCCACAGATTCCAGCTGTGGCCGTCTCTCGGTGCGAATATGAGTCAGGCGCGAACGTCGGTGGATGTTTGTGGGTTCAAAACTCAAAAACAATCACTTTGTTTTGCTGCTGACGACGTGGCTCGTATTTGACACATGGATTCGTGTTTAGTCACATTGTGTTTCAATTTGAAGGCAGCGGTGGGAATCAGGAGAGGGGCAACGTCTCACTTTGAGCAGAAACAAACCAAAATAAAAGCAGGGAAGTATATGTTTTAATATGTTTAAAAGAGTTTAAAAAGCTCTCTGACTTCGTTTCCAATATTAATATTGAATGTTGACAGGTGTAAAAAGACGTAGCTTTGCTCTTCGTTGAGCTGCTTTTTTTTTTTTTTTTTTTTTCCCTCTGGGGCCGAAGATTTTAACCTTTGGTTTCATGAAATTGTTTGGGAAAAAACATTTCTACAAATCAAATTAAATACTGTTTGCATTACTAATGAATACTGGAGGAAGTTACCAATAAAGTTATTGATCGTGAAATGGAAATACTGAATTGCTCCATGAACCTCATTTTTAATACACAGTTCAGAGAATTGGTCAGGAACAGCCGATGCTGTTCTGTATTATATGATATCATATGTCATTTGTGTGAGAGTTTGACATGTCAGTGCACAACAAAAAAAAAAATAAATAAAAATATTCAATTGTTTAAATAATTTTGTTTGCTAGATGGAACATTTTGGAGTTTGTGCTACTTGCAGTTGATTTGGGAATTTTGTTCCTGAAATCTTAATAAACTTTATTTTTAGTCTGGTTACAGACCTGTTTTATTTTTAAATGCGACATTTTAATTAAATGGCTTGTTGTCCAAGGCAACACTGGAAACAGCAAGGGAATATATAAAAGTCACAATCGCAAAATATTACAATCGGGTCAGTTTTAACGCATTTCAAAACTAGTGAATATGTTAAAGAAAAAATAAGTAAATCAGCAGCAAGAACCAGACTGCGGCTGAAAGTGGAGTTTTGCTGAGGCAGTCCTGAACTCCGGCTTCAATTTATCCAGTGAGTTGGAGGAAGTTAGAAGAAATGTTTTCTGAGAGCAGAAGTGTAGAGACGTTGTAGACCGGCACCCTACCCAGGACTTTAAAAAAGGCCAGCCTACCCTACTTACTCTTTCAGAGAAATAAACTAAATTTAATCAAACCATTTAAAAATGACAAATTTTCTGACCAGACAAACTTTACACCCACAAATAACATCCATCGTCAGTCACCTTAATGGTCTGCCTGCTGATTCGTTGCTTTAGCGATCTCTTGTCGCCATGGCATGAACCTTGTTGCTTCCTTTATTCTTCAGATGTCTTCTCCTTCTTATGGCAAAGATTTTATCTGATTCATAACCCATGAGCAAAAAGTGTTTGAATACTTTGCCTGTTTTGGGTTTTTGTCTACAACAGGCAGGTGAGATCTGTGAATCTGGAGAGCACGTCTTAAAGAAGGATGCACTTCCTGTTTTGAGAGGTGAAGCTCTTACGTCTCTGTGTCTAAAATTGGTTTTAAAATGGCTGGTCTTTCTCAGAAAAACAGAGATGAAATGTGATCTTGAAGAGCAACTCTTTCTCCTCTTGCTGAAACATGTTTGTTTTTGTTATGAAAGAAAGTGGAAAAAGTGATGACAAAAAAAGGTTGTTCAGTCAGTGCAGTTAAAGAAAGACGGAGTTGGCTGAAAATCCTGCAGTTTGATAAAATTACAAAGAGAACGCAGCGCCGCGCCGCTGAAAATGTGTCACCGGGTGTCACAGAGCGGCATGAGAAAAACAACCACTGAGAAGCGTCTTTTTGTACTGTCATGAAATGGCTTGAAGAACTAAACAAACCGCAGCCTCAGTGTTCCTCTGAACGGTTGGAACGGCTCATATCTACTCCGGGAGACAACTAGGTCTTGCTCAACATTCGCCCCTTGAACCTAAATTAAATTTGCAACCATTGATGCAGGTTTAGTGTGTTTCTGTGAGATTTTTTCTTCTCTTTTTTTTCTTTTTCTTTTTGCAAGAAAAGTTGACATGTTCTGACAGTCACCAAAGTCAAAAGTTTGGTTTCAGGATGGTGAGGTTGGCAGCTGTTTTCAGTTCTGTGGGAAACAAACAGGAAGAGGGTAAAAAAGTGACCAAAAAAATAAGAGGATAGAACTCAGTCCAAATAAAAAGCTCTGCAGTGTTTTGTAAAATTTTTCAGTACCTTTTAAGCTGAATGTTTTATAACAAAAAACTTCAGTGTGTTTAGTTTGAATCTTGAAGTGGTTAAATGGTTTATGTGGATAAAAATCTTAAAGGTGCAGTGTACTTCTGACCTGTTCATATGTGGCTGGAAGCATTTTTCCGCTCCCCCCCCCCCCCCCGCGCCCGTACCCCCCACACCCCCCCACCCCGCCTCGAGG
>NW_015112869.1:0-31780 GCF_001443285.1 Poecilia latipinna | reverse complement strand
AAAAATTTTAAAGGGGGGGGTTCTTTTTGCCCTTTTTTATTGGGGGGGGAGGATTTTTTCCCCCCCCCCCCCCCCCCCGAGTCCCTCTCTGCAACATCGCCTAGGCACACTAGACGTAGTAATTTCAAATATTACTATGTATTTCCAATTGTATCTTTGTATGGACTTTGACTGGGCCATTCCAGCACATCAGCGCACTTTGATTTTAATCACTGCAGTGTAGTTTTGTCTCTGTGTTGAGGTCTGTGTTTATCTCTGTGATCAGCTTTCCTGCTCCAGCTACGGAAAGGTGTCCCCACATCATGATGTTGCCACCACCGTGCTTAACAGTGGGGACGGAGCTTCCAGAATGATGCTTTTTCCACCTCGCATTGTCTTCTAGGAACCAAAAAGTTATGTCTTGATCTCACCAGCTCGAAGCATCTTCTTTTACATATTGTTTTTTTTATGTTGTTGTTTTTTTACTTTTATAAAGGCTCTTTCATGGCATAAACAGCTAAATGTAGTTACATCGTGGATTGAATGGCCTTCTGTAGGATGTTTAAACATCTCTATACCTCCATCGCTGACCTCTCTGACGTCTTCCTCGGTCTTCATGTCGTTTTTTTTCTTCTTCTTCTTCTCTAATGTTCTTTAACAAACCTCTGAGGCCTTCACAGAAACGGCTGGGATTTGTGCTGAGATTAAATTACACACCGGCGAACTCTATTAATTATTTATGGCCTCTGAGGGAAATTTGGTGCTCTAGATTTTAGTTTTTTGGGGGTGTCAAAATAAAGGGGGGATCGATATAAATTCTAATCCCGCTTTTTGATTTTTATGTGTAAAGACAGACAAAAAGGAAAACGGTGTTTTTAATTTCTCACTTTGTGTTGGTATATCACTAAAAGTGCCGATCAAATACGCTGTGGTTGCGACAAGACAAAATCGTACACACACACACACACACACACACAAACTAAACAACAAATGGGCAATATTATTTATCATGTCACTGGTAATAAATTAATTACTTATTGTTCCGCTTTGACACCTGCGTTTGAACCATAACAGAATAAAATGTGTCCACTTAAAGCCAGGCTGTTCATTCGTCCTTCCCCGTCGCTCTCTCCCTCTCACCCGCAGCCGTCGCTTCCTTCCTGACGTCGAGAGCTTTCGTACATTTTCTTGTCGTAATGTAACGCCGGAGTCGCTGAATGACTCACGGAGCTTACAGTATAGGGCTGCTGATTTTGAGAAGTCCGTCGTTTCAGATGCACAGGACGTACGGCGCGTGTCTGACGCCGGGCTGGCGGCGTTTCCGAGGTGACGGCCCTCACTCGGAGGGAAAGCATTTCTGGCTGCCCCTTGGTGTCCTGGACAGCTCATAAGCGAGGGGCAAAGAGCCAGAGCTGGGGGGGAGAAGAGGGGAGCACACACAGTAAAGGAGTTAAATATTCATAAAAGACAAACGGCGAGGTACACGACAGGCAAAATGGTGGAAATGCATAAAATATCCAAAGAATTTGTGGATTGTATAAAACTTTGCGGCAAAAGATGAAGAAGAAAGCGTGAAAATAAAATCGGGTCACTGGCCTTCAAAGGAAGCCGAGGAAAACAAAAAGGGACAAATAAGGAGTTACCTTTAGCTATGCCCCAGATCTGTCACTCCGGCCCATTAAAACATTCATTATGACAAGCAGGCATCGATTCACTTTAATACAGGTAGATGATCTATTATTCATCAGCTGGAACCGTTCCTCAGACCCATCTGGTGCTGAGAACCGTATCAAATTCAGCCGGCCTGCCCGGCTGCTGGGAGCCTGCATATATTTTTATGTCCCGCCGCATTTCACGGCGTGAACTTGAAACCAGGACTGATGTGATGCACGGCGTGGGCGCGTTTGCGATGCGATCACCTGAGCTGCCGAGGAGTGTCAGCACGGGAGCCCGAGTTTGGATGCGCAACGTGGCTGCATGCATGTGTGTGTGTGTGTGTGTGTGTGTGTGTGTGTGTGTGTGTGTGTGTGTGTGTGTGTGTGTGTGTGTGTGTGTGTGTGTGTGCGTGTGTACAGGAATGTGCGTGACAACAGCGAAATGGGACTGGAAATGAGAGAGGAGAGTGTGAAGAGCAGAAAGGAGGATGGATAGCAGTGAGTGGAGGATGAGGGCAAACTTGTCAGAGTTGGAAGAAGAAGAAGTGATAAAGCAGAGGAGACAGAGTGACAGAAGAAGACTGCTCGGTGTGTTTCCGTTTGACCCGCTCTGCTTTCCGTCGCTGCATCCGATCTCTCGAATCAGAGGAAGCAGGGATCATATAGATGATGGAGAGCAGCACGTCGGTAATCTGACTAATGCTGCGTCTGAGGGACGAGGGAAGGTGTGCGTTACTAAAAAAAAAAAGAAAAAAAAAGAGGTCAGCCATTGTCAGCCATCATCAAAAGCTGGATTAATGTTGCTTTTTAACTGGGAAACAGTGAGATTTTTTGGACCTACTCCTGTGTTGTTAACCTGCGTGATGCCATATTTATACCCTTGGGAAACAGAAGGTCGTTCATTTCAAGCTACAATGGAAAATACTCAACCTGCAGGTATAGCGGAAACTTGAAAAACATAAAAAAAAAATAATGCAAGATTGACAAATTGTAATTTATTTTTCAGATGAATTTTTCTCCCTGTCCGACTCTCATCATCAGATTATTATTCTATCTTTCTGAGAGCTGATGAGGAGTGGAGAAACTTAAACATTTAAATATTTACTGAACAGGGTTTTTTTTTCTTTTTTAAATTGTATCCTTGCGATTTTTTGTTAAGAGCTGCCTTCTTGAACATTCTGTTTCATGTTTCATGTTAATTATGATCCAACAGTAATAAAATGTCAGATCCACGAGACTCTGATTTCAAAAGTGTTAAGCCATCCTTACACATTCGGGTCTTTTATAATTATTGAACAAATGTACAAACAAGCTTGATTTCACAGCTAAACAGATGCAACAGTGGAAGCCTGGTGCTACAGACTGTCAAAGGCTCACCAAAAACTTTTAAAAATCTTTTTGGCTTGTTGATTCCCTGGGAGACACACAGAGATGTAACAGAGACTTTCTTCTTGCCAACGTGCAAGAACTGTGCCAATCGCTAAGATAAGACTCTAAATACTTTAAAAAAAAAAAAGAATTACTGCTCATGGAGGAAAAGATAAACATATATTTTAATCCTCTACTTATATTTCCCCATAACATCGATGTTAGGGAGGAACTGGAGCTGACTAAAATGTGAATTAATTGGAGGAATTACGATGGTCGTTATCTTAACGTCCCTGGTGCCAAAAATACAGAAGCGTGTCTGATATTTTGTCCAACTCCAGAGATCATTCACAAAAGTGAAAATTATTCACAAAAGTTTGATAAAGACCTTGACGTAAAAGAAAACGTCTCCCAATTTTCCAGTGAAATTGTTAGTTTTATTATAAGGTAAAACTTTTTTTTTCCCACATCCAGACTTTCAACAATTGCTTCTGTGTCAGCAGACACAATTTAGTCGTACATTTACAATATTCCTTACCAAAATGTTCATAAACCAACACAAAGTTTGCATAGCTATGAATTGGGAGAAAAAGCTTGCATAATTTTTTTTGTTTTGTTTAATTTTTCAATAAAATGCACAGCATTTCACATGCAGGCCTAAAAAGTCTGATTTTGGTTTTATTTGATCAGAGCACCTGCTTCCAGTGTCTGACGTCTCCGAACTGCAAACTGAACTTCTGATGGCTTTCTTCCTGCAGATGTTCCACAAGGACAAGATCTGTGTGTGTGTTTTTAAGCTGAGCTGACCCACAGACATTTATCTCTGATGTGTCCTACGGTCGTCATGACGAGGCCTTCATACAGGTGCACTTCATTGGATTTTAATTTGGGGTGTCGGGACGTAAAAGGGGGTGAATGATTTTAATTTGTAAAACATTTATCATATTCCTTCCACTTCACAAACATTTGCTACGTCATGTTGGTTTGTCGCCTAAAATCTCAGTAAAGTACATTAAACTGACTCCCCCACTCAGCTCCTTCAGACTAGCAAGCAGCAATTAGCAGACACTTGGTGGATTAATGTTGCTTTTAACTGGGAAACAGTGAGATTTTTTTGGTTTCAGCTGAGCTCTTCATTCGCTGCTTCTTGGAGAAACGCTGGTAAAAATGACATTAAAGGGTTAACAGAGGAGCCATGTTGCCATGACTTCCTGAAGGTGGAGTTTCAGAAAGAGCAGGAGTTTCTTAAAGAGAAGGAAGCCCGATTTCAGGGTGCTAAATTATGATGTCAGATTTCTTTTAAGTCATATTTGAAATACGTACAACACTTTTTATAACAACGGAAGTTAACATTGTCATTGATTGCGCTATGAAATGAGACTGAATCTGGAAAATACTTAATACTGCCCCTTTAAAGTTTGTGGTTCTAAAAAATTATTTAAGAAAAAGTTAATTTTGTATTTAAAGAATACTTACAGACATACACACAGGTAGACTCTGCTTGTGTTCACCTTGTATGCACCAGTTACTTTAATGCTCTGTTTATTCTCTCCGTTAGCGGTTGCTTGTGCTGTCAGTATCTTGCTGCGTCTGTAGCTCAGTAAGATGTTTTCTGTGTATTTTCCTCTTATTGCTGCTGTTTAATTCCTGCAGTACTATTTTTATCCTAATAGCCCCAGGCACTGATGGTGTCACTGAGCCGCAGGGCTTTGTGCACTCTCAGCGGCAGGCTTCTCCACACTTTCCGCCCGGCTTGGCCACAATCCTTGTTGCATGCCGACGTCGGGACAGCGTGGGTCTTCGTCACAAAAACAAAACCTCAGCTGCAGCCTGCTTCCTGTTCTCCTCGATAATAACGCGACAGTTCTCTCCATGCTTGCGCAGATTTATTAATTTGTTTGCAAACGTTTAAAGTTTCCTCCACCCACATCTCACAACGCCACGACGCTTCCCGACCCGGGCGCATGCTGCAGGGTTTTCCAGAATGCAGGTTAAGCTGAGGCTGTGTGGAAACTGCAGTGCAGTAAGCATGCAGAAGCTGTAGATGTTTTTTCTTTTTTTGAGGCAACAGTTACTTTCCTAAGAGGAATTAGACTGCAGGTTCCTGCTACTCTGCAGCAACAAAGGTGGGGTGGGACGCTCTTGTACATCTTTAAATCTCTGTCTGCTGTATTTTTCTCCCTAACCTGAAAACATCCGGTAGTTGGCTCCTGGGGTGTCTGTGTCTTTTTACAGCATTACGAAATGCTGTGAATGCAGAGACCTAAAATATGGACTAATGAGCGGCAAGACGGTGGTGAAATTCAGCAACCAACACACGGAAGAGTCGCCGTCCCGACAAAGTGAACAGTTTAGAAAAATAGAAATACAATGATTCCATTGAAACAGATCCTTCAATTTCTGATTTGTGGTTTTCATAAATTTTTTGAGACGCAAACTCAAACAGTTCCTTACCAATTTATGGCTGAATTAAACATCTTGTTGATAATAACAGCATTTACGCAGTGAGTTAATACACAAAAAAAACTCTAAACAGAAAATGCATCAGTGAAAACTCAGTTAGCTAGAAACATTTTTTAATAAAATCAAAGGAGGCAGAAAAGATTTAAGAAACCTCTAGAAACGCAGCAGAAATTTTCTACTGAGGTATTTTCTGCTGCTCATTCTGACCGATACCTTTATACAGGAAGTGAGACTCCAGCAAATATCAGAAATATTAACATAGGACTGCAACAATTCCTCTGCTTTATCCTTTTGAAGACTTTAAAAGGAAGATTAAGTGCAGGAATTTCAACTTTTTTGTAAGACCATGTTATGGCAATTTAATGTAGCTTAAAAAAAGGGTCAACTTTGGTCGCAACGTTTTGTAAAAGGTGCCCTACAATCAGTCGTTTTAGTCCACAATACTCACAAAAAGACATCGCGAAGTGTTACTATACCACAAACTGTTGTAGAGTGAGAGTGCCAGCGACTTCAAACTGCTTTTATTTTTTTATTTTTTGCAACATTTTAATTCAACCATATCAGTGTAAAATCCACAGCTCGCATTATTATTAATCGTAGGTGATTTTAGATGGTCTGTTTGCAGTAGGCTGTGGGGAAAGAGGAAGCAAATCCCTCGTTCAAAGAAATATTTTCATAATTTATTTTAAAAGAATAACAGAGATCGCCCGTGGATCCTTCACAGATTTTTAAGAAACGAGGCGACGTTGCTTACATGCGAGTTTAAAGCTCCTCTGGACCGTCTCTCGTCTCTCAAGCTTTATTTACTGAGAATCTGGCAATGTGAAAAATTTAGATCATGTGATTAATGAAAAAAATGTATAAATAATTATTAACTTTAAGGTGTGCTAATATTGTTAAAAGCAATGTCTACCTGAGTGCATTCAGCAATATTCCTGTCAGAGGATTGCTTATTGTGCTGTTGTTTATTTACCTCTTTGCCGTGGTGCGTTCACTGACCATGCAGACCGGTTCTTCATGGTGACTGCACTCACAATCCAAAGGATCAGCCAGCAAACTCTGCGTGACACACAGATTTCGAGCTAATCTGTTTCAGCTCAAAAAGACGAACATATAGAACAAAAAACGACAAATCAAGATTTTTATATTCAGCACGTTTAATATTTCACAAAGTTCTGCTTTTAGATCGAAATATCTGTTTAAAAACTAAATGTTTTCTGCTCAATAGAACAGAGATCCATACGATAACGACGCAGTTCTGAGAATGGCAGTTTTACAACTTTGACCGTGTGATTTCCTGTCTCCTAAACAATGGATTTTTCAGGGAAGACTGGTGGGACCTTTGGTAGTTGGTTGGGGTGCATATGAAAAAGTGCATATGAGCATGAATTACTGAAGACAAGACTCAGCAGAAAAAGTGAGCACTGTGGAAAAACGGAGGCAAACTGAAAATGTCAAGGGCATTGTGCCAGAATAACGTCTGAGTGGTCTGAGTGATGGGACGTGCGACAAAGAAACAGACGGTGAAAAATGCCGAAGCGGAGGGTGAATCATCCTGACTGCCACCTTTTCCTGTGTTCTCCGGTAATACACACATTATTTTCTCTTATCTCTGATTATAGCAATCAGTCATGAATTTTCTCTAAAACGTAGCCATGAATGTTAAGTAGAGACACAGTGTACGTATATGTGCAGGTTGACTTTTTTTTTTGTTCCTCTGCTGGATTTCTTAAGCGAGCGAGCCAAAACTGCTGGAATCCAGCTTTAATTTTTTTATTTTATTCTTCTGCTTTATTCACTGTTTGGGATAATTGTCATTTTATCTGACATGTTTGGAATCACTGAAAGCTTACAATGATGGGCTTTGAAGACTGAGGTTGTCCTTTTGTTTCCAAAATTACCCTGGAAGACCATTTTATTTTGTGTTTACTTTCAAGAAGAATGCAATATCTGACGTCAATAACACGGCACAGCACATGTAGCTAAATCCGTTTTATCAGCTGAACAGAACCAGGAAGTCACAAAAGTTGTTTTATGTGTTGCGATACTCAAGTTTCTGTACTCATTATTGTCAATATAACCTCATTCCTTTGTGTTTAGCTTCTTAATTTATTCCAATGTTCCATTCTTTGTGCTGTTGGGTTTAGTCCTCTTAGTTCCTTTTGCTTAACTTGTATTTATCATTTGCAGTAAAACTTTCTGTTACTTTCTGCTCATCTCTGCGCTTTATGCTGCAAACATGACATATGAAAACAGCCAAGTGTTTTCTAGTTTCAGCCGTCTGATCTGTGGGTTGTAACGTTGTAGCATCCTGCTGTCGTTCTCTGTTCATTCTTCAGCCAAGTGCTTTCGGCCTCTGCAGCCTCTCGTTCAGGAAGTCCTGTCGACTTTACGGATTTGCCTTCGTTGTATTATTTCATTACTGCAGCTAATGTATTCGTTGTTATATTTAATTTCACAGAGTTATGGCAGCTCGTGGTCAGCAGGACCATCCTTAAGGTTTGATTGTTGTTTCTTCCCTTATGAACTTTTACTTGAGCCTGTGAAACAAAAGAAAAGGGATTTTATTAGAGCACGCTTAAAGTAATTGCAACTGCAAACCCTGGCGTTGTTTTATAGATCACTCCTGGCTTTTGTTAGTGTTTTTTTTTTTTGTTTAAGAGAGGAGGCTGCAGAGACATAAATCGACAAATGTTGAACAAAGCTGAAAATGTTATGTTTGAAAGAGAGATCAGAGGAGAAAAGAAAAAAAAAACAGACCCAAATATCCGGAGGGACGTGTCTGCTAAAGCGTTCGTGTCTGCACATACGGGGTTTCCATATCCAGCTACAAAAAGTGATGCTGTTTAAGTGATAATGCACAATCCTCACACCTACCTTGGAAGAAAGCCTGGCAGGGTATTGAGACTGACAAAATGGGCTAAACGGCTCGAACAGACACTACATGTGACTCAGGCTTGTGGACGGACAACCGTACGAGCCGAAGCACAGAGAGCCTCAGAGGAGCGAAAGTATGGAGACATGAAGGCCTTTGAATGCCAGCTCCCCCGGCAACGTGCGACGCATGTCACTTGACAGTGAACTTAAAGGCATCATTTTATTTGCTTTTGCGAGTGGTAACTGGGTGAATCCATTTTGATTTGGCTGTGAACCTGTAGTAGGTCACTTGTGTGTCAGGTCTGTGTTTGTAAGTGGGTTCTCTCCTCTTGAGGTGCCTTGAACGTGTTGACGCAGTGAGGACGTGTCCAGTTTCAGCTGCTCGACCATTCTTTGCTACCCTTCAGTGACCAGACATGATGCCACAGCAACTTATGGCTGTGGGGCACGAAGGCTGGTGTGATTGCGGTCATCCTGAATGAATATTTTGGTAATGCTCTACCAGCCCAAACATTTTTTTAAATTCATGTTTGTTTTGAGTTTTTTAAAGGTTCCCACTTTGGGGCCCTTTTAAGAAGAAAGAGCCACTTATTCTCGAGCAGGACGGTTTCCAAGTTAAAAACACAGATAAAGCGGTCCTCTGTTTTAAATTCTTTCTTGGTTTTGCGTTAGGCTCTGTGAACTTTCAAGGTAAGCGTTTGCCTCGGTTTCTTCAGAGACCGAGGTAAAGTAAAAACCAGCTTGGTGCGTTTTAGTCTCCTTTGAGCGAAGGGAGGTGTTGTGAAACGTGAAGAGGAAGAAGATAACCACGTCGGTCGAGTCGCACACTGCCGTTGCCTGTCGGCAAATATCCTCAACTGAACTTTTACTGCAGAGCAACCTCAATGTAATCTTACCACATGCCTCATCACTAATCCCACAAAATGCCTTGAAATAAAGTTAAAAGTTTCCCCAGCAGCTTAAAGCGTTGTGAACGCTCTTGGTACATAATATATTTTATTTAAAACCTGCACTGAGGACAATTGTCAGATAAACACAAACACGTCTCTGCTGCTGTGTTAAGAAGCAGAGGTCCGGCGCACACATGACATAAAAGCGTTAACAGGAGACCTTTGGCGAGACAAATCCTCAGGCGATTGCTGCGTCCGTATCGATTAAAAAAAAAAAAAAAAACCTTATCAAAGCTGTGCAGGTGTGTTGTGGAAATTTCTCCCCGGCGGGCTTAGAGATAGCTTATCGGACCACCGAGCTGGCTAATTTGTTACATTTAATCCTCACATTCTACGTAGCACCGATCTAATCATCATCATCATCATCATCAGATGGATCTTGTCTAGTCTCGGGTTATCTGAGGGGCTGAATCTGAATAACACAGATAGAGATTTGTAAAGTGTGCATGGGTTTAATTGTTTTGTCTGTTTCCTGCAGCTGCTGCTGAAGAAAAAAAAATCTACTTGTCAATCTACCCAGGCCGGGTAGATTGACAAGTACAGATCCTATCCTGCTGCTCTTTGCTGCCGCTCCTTTCCTTGTCGTCGGGACTTTTATTGGTAGATAACTGCAGCTTAATTAAGATAATAAGGAAATCCATTCAGACTGCTGCCAAAAGAAAAAAGAAAAAAGAAACCTTCCCTCTCCTTCTAAAATCAGACTCATCATTTGGCGGTTTGATTTAAAAGCATGTGGATGTAAATATTTTAAATCTGTGCACAAGTTAGCTCTTTTTTTTTTTTCTCTCTCCGTCAGACGGGATTCTCTGTTATTATCTAGGTCCCCACTCCCTCTGGACTTTCATCTTTAAAAGTGCTGCCGCTGTTCGTCTCTCTATCTCTTCTCCGTCATCTCTCTCATTGTTCTGAGCTGGAGGAAGGAGAGAAAAATCTGCCCTTTCTGGAGCGCACAAGGCAATTAAAGAGGCAGGGAGGAGCAGGGGAAGTAGCAGGACACGTGAAGATGGGCTGATTGAAAACTGTTTCCTGCTTTCTTTCCTTTTCTAGACGCGTGCAGAAGTCACTCTAATCGGCATAAACTTGGCAGCTTTTCAAGCGCAGGACAAACCCTTTTTTTTTTAAATTGTTAGTTTAGATTTAAAGTTCAGTGGGGAATATTTTACCTATGATTTAATGTCTGTTTTTTGTTCTTGTTGTTTTCTTCTGTTTCACAATGTCAAGAATAAAAACTCAAAGTAGAAGTGTGCAAAATATCGTTTTGGTGTCGATCCGATACCAAGTGAATACAACACCACTGTCAATGATACCGATACTGATACCGATACTAAAACTGTGTATTCTTGTTTGATGTCTTATCAAACTCCTGATCGTTTATGTGTTCTTGTGTTTTTTTTTCCTTTTAAAATGAATTTGGAATATGGAGAAAGTTTACATGTGTCTGCAAAAATACTTAAATAACACATTAAAACCATAAACAGAGAAAACAGAAAAACTGAACTTTTGAAAAACAAACTATTTGTGTCCTTCTTTATCATTTGAGAACAAATCAAAGCAAAATCTTTTCTTTTTTTTTTAGGTGGAGTTGAGAAACTACAATACTAAAAAAAAAAGAAAAAGAAAATTCAAGAGGGAATCTGAAATGAAAGCATAGATCCTATAGTGATACCAACTTAATATCGATTTTATTTATACTTTGGATCGAGCCGCCCATCTCTAATGCAAATTATCTTTATAGTCGCCTTCCTATAGTGTGAATTCTTGCCTCTTTAGATTTATTCCCATATTTATCACTCTTTTTGTGGTTTTTCTTTTTGCAGCATAGACGTCATAGAAACCATAGACAGAGTTGTTACCTGTGAATAGCTCCGTAATCCATGGGGTCATTATTTCATTTCGTTACTTTTAGTAAATGCCTTGTTAGCTTGTCTGTCGTACAGCAGCAGTAGACCTCAGTCGAGGAACAATCTGTGGAAGGCAAGAGGAGAAAAAGCTCCAAATAAGACCACATTTCAAAAAGACGAAACTAAGCATCAATGGTACTCAGTTTAACATCAAAAACCAAACTGCTGAGTTTCCTATTATTTTAGTGGACATGTAAAGGAATCCATGCTGAAATAATCTATCAGTGTCTTAAAGAAAAAACACTCTGCATGCCCTTTAAAAGGCTGAGTGTTGTTGATCGACATGAACCTTTGATGCCACCGCCGTGTGAGATCTCACAGCTTTTAAGCACATGTTTTGCAGCTGGGAGGAGAATTTGAGTTGGTGTTTGGTGCATTAAGTTTTTTGTAGAGAATTTTTCAAAATGCTTCCGTTTGGCTGGAGGGTTTTCCCCCCTCTCCTTCCTTCCATGGTCTTTGTTAAGTTAAATTTTTTTAGCTTCTGATGCCGAATTGTGTTGCGAATGCAGAAAGGTTTTCCATCTATGACTCATCCATGAAAGTCGGTATTTTTCTGCAGCGCACAGCGGTGAACTCCCACTGCAGAGACTCTGAAAGTCTTCCGCAGTCAAATTAGAAAGGTTTGTGATTTCCAGCTCCAGGAACGGCTGACCCAGAAAACGTTCTCCGTCCTCCTGACCTCGTCTTGACCTTCGACTTTTAACTGTCGACTGAGAGATCTCTCAGACTCGTTACAAGTTCACGAGGCGACGTTGTCATCTTTGCTTGTTTGCAGAGTCAAACAAGAACCTGCTAAGGGAATTTAATTGCACCTTTTATAGTAACTTTTTGTAAATGTGTCCAAATACAAACCTTGAAAAAAAAAAGAGGCTTGTATTTTGAGCAAAACATACTGGTAGGTTTGAGTGTCCTGTCCTAAACCTAATTGTTTTTAGAGTCCAGATACTCACCATCCAATCTGACTGAGAATAAATCAGCTTGCAAAGGAGAACGGACAAAAACGTCAGTCTGTGGATGTGAAGGTGCCTTAGGGAAAGTAGCTGTAATCTCTTCTTATAGACAAAAAAAAAAGAGAGATCTGCTTTTATGTAACATGTAATTATGTGTTGTATGGCCATCTTTAGTGATGAATCTTGAAGCAGAATGACACAGTTTCTTGGATGGAGTGGGCAGCTCAGCTGTGAAAGACATCGCCATCATCCAGAGCAAAGACCATCAATGCTGCTATAATTCTTCTGCTTGTGAAAAGTGGGAAGCTTGAGTTATAAAAAGAATCCAATTTCTGACTCAGTTTAGAAAGCAAAGAGCTAAACGTTTACCTGTCGCCCTCGAAATGCTGTGCATGTAAGTCAGTGAGGATGCTGTCAGGAAAGTTAAGGGGTTAAAGTGCAATTTTGTATGTACACCCTCCTACCTGCATATTTGCACTTCAATCAATTCAAACAAAAAAAAAAGTTTCCCTTTTGATTTATTTCAGTAGTAAATGACGAGCAAAGTCTTTACAAGAGCAGAACGGCGTAAAGACGTATTGACTCCGGCATTCTGATCGGTTTCTCCTGATAAGCTCTTCGGAAACACTTTTAATCCCATAATCCTGTTTGTCTGGCTGTTGTAACCTTTACGCGCCCAGCGCCATCCCCTCCAGCCTCCAAATGAACTCTTTACCGTGCGCAGTGTTTTGTTTCGTGCCAATAATTCTGCGTCTTTTGTTTGGTCAGCCGTCAGTCAGGCCGATTATCATATTCCTCATTACGAGGGCAGATGTCTTGTCAGAGAAAACATTTGTCTGCTTGTCTCTCCGCAGCGGCGGAGTCATTTGTTGGTGTTTATTGTTGGACGAGTGAGGGAGGGCCGGTGTCACCTTTCCTTGAATGCATGCGTCGGTGTGTGCGGCATAGTAATGTTCTGTTCCGGCGTCCTGCACGCCAAAGACTTTTTTTCTTTCTTTCTTATTATTATTACTCAGAGGAAATATGTTAGCGTCTTTTGGGATCCTTTATCACGAAGGTTATCGACGCCTTGTCGAAGGCTGCGTCTGTGTGGATGTTATTGATGGTCGCCCGGCGTTTCCTCCAAAGCAATTACATTTTTGTGTCCTTTTTTGTTTCCCCCTTTTCTGACACTCTGCCCTTCATCCTCCACCGTATGCACTCATTATCCTCAGCCCTGACGTCCTTTCGTGCGATGTCCCCTCCTAATTAATTCCCCCATCTCACCTCCACTTCCAGATGAGGGCCAGACGATTTGCTACAACCCTCCGGAGCTGGCGGGCCAGCGGTTGGCGGAGGTCGGCATGCAGCTGCGGGCGGACTGCCACCAGGGCCTGGGCTACTGGGACTACCTCTTCTTCATCGCCATCGGCTTCGTCATCTTCTCGGCCGGCACGGTGTCGGCCTGGGTGATGGGCGTGCTCATGGTGCTGTACGAGCGCTACAGCAAGCGGAAGAGCGAGGAGCTGGACAGCGAGGACGAGGACGAGAGGGGGCCGATGAACGGGAGCGGCGGAGGAGGGAACCAGGGGAACGGGGACCTGAGCAAACCCAACATGCAGGTGTGACGGGCCGCTGCGGGGAGGCGTCCGGAAACGCTGCGTGAAGGGAAGACGGACAAGAAAACGGAGGAGGGACGAGCCTCCGCCGTGAAACTGAGATCTGCTTGTCTCTTCTTGTTGCAGATTTAGATATCGCAAATGCTCTTTAAACGTAACGAAAAGTGTGTGTTTAAGCGTGTGTGCGTGTGCGTGTGTGTGTGTGTGTGAGAGAGAGAAACAATCAGAGACAGCAATAAGGATGCCTTCGAGCTAGGAGAACAGATTGACCTCTGAGATTATTGAGAGCAATAACCCTGCACATACAACCACAAGTTCCTCCATACGATGAAAAGTGCTCTTTACCAACACCTTGTGTGAGTGGCACATTCAAGCACACACGTACACTTCATTCACAAAATAAAGGTAAAATGGGGGGAGGTTCACAAAAAGAAAAAATAAAGACCGATGCCTTAAATCTGCCACAGTGGAAACAGGGAAACTTGTGTATATCAGTGTTTAAACGGTATCTTCACCTGAAATAGTCAACCTTAGCTGTTTCTGTGTTCAGGACGAAATCTGTCCACATAGAGCAAAAACTCATTTTGGGGGTTACATAATTAAATAGATAGAAAACACAGTAGGCTGATTGTACGTAAAACAAGTGACTCACAACTCACTGAAACACAAACAACACGGGAAGTTCAGGGACCTGCCGTCCAAAAGTCAACGCGTTCTGCTCTTTATTTGAGGCTGCTGAGATCGAAGTGTTATCAGAAACTCTCCGTGGGGATCTTCGAAATATTTCAAACTGTGAACCTTTCATGGGAAATCACGAGGATGAACTGGAAATGGGGGTTCATTTAAGGAAACCACATCGTATACGGGCATGAATATATATATTTTTTGTAACTAAATTCCTATTAATTCCCATGAAATGTTTCTAAGTTTGATAACCGATGGAGTTTTGAGTCTGTATTCGTTCAATTTTTTTGTTGTTGTTCTTTTTAGCTAAAAGTACTATTGAAGATGATCTGCTTAATTGGTTGTGTTGCCTTTTTGACTGACAGCTGGTTAGAGGCAAAAAAACAAGCAACTGATGCAGTCTTCACACACAAGGGATATTAGCAGAATTAACTGTGTGACATTTTTTTGAATGTTAAAATATCTTGGACTCTAAAAAGCTTTGCCAGTTTCTAACAAAGCAGCTTGACACCACTTAAAACCCTCATTTTGGGCTGATCTTCCAACGTGCTTGAGCTTCTTAGAGTGAAGCTTCAGTGCTCTTCACAGCGAGGCATGATCACAGGCTCCCGCTTGTTGCCGAGTTTCGAGAAATTTAGGCTTAGGTCGCGCTGCGCAGCGTCACAAATTGTACGTGACTTGAACATGTCACCTTGTTTGAGCTGAACGTTATAAAAATCTTAATCTGGCTCCTGCGGGATTTGCTAATGCGGCAGAATCACAGTGGATGCAAGAGCAACACCCCGGCAAGTTTTGAGCATTAGTCTGCCTTACTTGGAGTAAACAGGACAACGTTGGTTGCAGCAGCAGTAACACTGCACCGTTTTCTTTGACAATGACAGAATGCTGGTTTCTTCTCACAAGATTTTCTTTTGCAATGAAAGATTGTTGGTCTAAAATGTCCAACAATCCCACATTTGTAGACTTTGGTCCCTCACCTCATCTCTAGAGATTGTGCAAGTTGTTCAAGTCAGAGCTGCCATCATCTCGGCTGTCGGTAGGAACGGTAATAAAATCTCCTTAATTGGAACGAGATGTGTCTAGGCAGAGTCAGAAAACAGAAGAAAATTCTGAATTGTGAGACTTGGCAACCCTGCAGGAAGTTGTGTCTCTGGTGCTCCAAGGGTTTCATTTGGCTGATTTGTGGCAGGCTTATATGGTGCATTCGATTTGTACTCAGATGCTGGAATCTTATAACTCCAAATTAGCACTCCAAGAACACGTTCAATAAATAGGCCATGCATATAAAACTAATTGAAAGTTACATTAATATAGTGGATATCGGCGTTCCCTTGTCAGGGACCAATGCCAGCCGCAAATAGTTCAACTCCAGGAATAGTTGAGACCCCCTCTGGAAACGCTTGGCTATTTTCACAGTTCAACACTAAATATATCTCATTATGCATTAATGTGTACAGGGGAAACCGTTTTAGCACTACCACAGAAGCTAACATCTACAGCAGTCTTCCTTATTTCAGCTTTCTGGGGTACAGCCAATCGGCACCAGTGAAAGTAAATGCAGCCCATGCATTGGCTGCTTTGCAAACGGCAGCCAATAGCATGTCTAGTAGCACTGCACCAGGTTAATCCAGCTTCCCAAACTGCAATTTCCTTTCAAATGTTTTAGATGTGCACCACAAAAAAAAAAAAAGAATACACAAAGTTTCTGTGAATAACTTTGAGTTTGATGATTCCTTATCGACTTAAATCTGTATAACAATATAATAAACTGTAATAAGTACAGAATATTCCAGTCCAGGATTGTCCAGTCCACATTTGCGTTATTCTGCTTATCTGCTTCTAAACCGACCCTAAATATTGAAGATTTTAAACTATGGGCGATCCGATGCAGCCCAGACTCGTCGGCACAACATTTTAAAAGTCTGTTAGCTCTGATAGGAAAATGTGAAGCAGATTAACATTAAAAATATTTCTGAAGTGCTTAAAAACCTTTTGTATCTCGTCTCTGTCAAATATTCTATTTTCTAGTGAGTACCCAAAATGCTCCTGAGTAAATATTTTACATTAGATGTAGGGTTCTTCAGTGTTTCTCTTCAGTTCTTCTTCCGATGAGTGTTAGCATAAAAAAGCAAGTCTCGAACACAGATTCTTGTTGCTAAGCTGAAATTGTCCATTTCATTGCTAATATCAGTAGATCTGCTACTACATCCCTGCTTTAATGTTTACATTTCAGAATGTGCTCCTGCTACATTTCCCTGCAGACAGTTGTTAGCACAGCAACAGCTAGCAAACCTGTCTTTGTTTTCCGGGTGCTCGGCTCTGGGGTCAAGTTCAGAACCATTACTGATGCACAGCTCCTCGTTCCTGGACATATTTTCTGGTTTGGTGTCAATTTACTGCTCAACCTTTGTCCCCTGTAATGGCAGACAAAGTCTTCTTTTGGGGGCACAAAGTAATCTGGTAACATTTGTATTGGTTTTTCTTTAGGTTTCGCTATGAAGCTAAAGATTCACCACAGTGCAGCAACCATATCTAAGACTCTGGAGTTATAGAAATGGGACAGATTCATGGTGGCTGCACATGAAGATGGTAAAAAGGCGGATTTAGTCAGTCAAGCACTTAATGATGACTTTATAAGATGTGACTGGTCTTCTTTCCTGGTTAACCTCACGTTACACTGAACATACAAGGCTGAGAAAACGAATTTTAATTGCTTTTAGTTTTTCTTCTTTCAGTTTTTTTTATCATAAGTTTCAGACACATTTTATTGTTAAAGAAAGTGACTCTCTTTTTTATAGTTGGCATTTGTCCTTAGTTTTACTTTCTTATTGTTGAATCAGGATTTTTTTTTTTTGCAGGTTTCACCATCTGTCTTGAACTTTTTAAGACCATTACAAATTAAATTTTAAACCCTCAATCCACAGAAAAGTCCAAACTTCATCCAGCCAACTGGCGATAAATTTGCACTTATCCACAAGAAATGCAACAAAAGCTAGTTAGCTGTGAATTAGCTGCTAACTAGCTAGTGGCAGCATCAGCTGTCTTGAGTGTCACGCAACGAAGATGTCAAAACATAAAACATACAAAATTTAAGACCTGTGACTAACATATTAAAGGCAAACATATTGCTTAAAACTGAATTTAAGACATTTAAGGCCTTAATTTTAGGTACATAAATTTCAATGTAAAACTTTTGTGGATGGGCGGACATTCGGTGAATCATGTCGTCTTAACTGAGTCGAGTGAGACCTGCAACATGTTGGGCGTTCTGCTTGCTTCTTGTGTGACCTCTCTGGGTTGTTACTGTGCTCTTGAAATAATTTTGATAGGCCAGGAAAGATTCATCACTGTTTTATGTTTGGTTCTCATTTTGGTTCTGCGTTGTCCAGAACCCTTTAAAACGGCTTTGTAATGTCCTTCCCAGAAAGATCGATGTCCGCCACGTTGCCATCATCAAGATCAAGGTATGATATTTCGCTTTTTGACATCTCACAGCCTACTTCATGTTGTCAGACAGGTTCTACATAAGTGAATGTATTGGTTCTACAGATTTGACCATAATTAAGCCTGAGTGTTGCCTGTAAACATTATCTTCATTGATCAAAGAATGGGTCACCAACCCATAGGAATGTGCTTATTATTTTTGACCGCCATAATGTTTGTCCTTGTGCATCTGGAATGCGTAAATGTGACAAAGAAAAAGCAAAAACAGAAAATAAATGTAGCAAATACGTGTAAGTAACAACATTCAAGGTCACCGCGGAGCACCGAAAGTGGAGTGTTTGTTGGCATGCGCGCGACTGGGTCTGTTTAATTGGGTCAGTGCGATCACAAAGCAGCATGGGTGAATGATGTACGGACGGAAGACGATCAAAAGCCCCTTCTCTTCCAGTCCGCGTTGCCTCCAGCCCATCCGTCACGGGCAGGAGTTCGGAGATGATAAACGGCAAACTTCCCGATGGAGATGGGCGGGGAGAAGAGTGTCAGAAGTGTGAATTCTTTCCGCACGACACGCTGAGTCGTTTGAGAGATTGATAGGCTACATTATTGTCCTTTGCTGAGAACGTAAGCACTTAAAGGATAAATCTCAAGAGAGCTCGATGCGTGTGTCACCGAGTATCTGTGAATACACGCAGGTGTGTATTTATGGCTTCTGGCGGCGTCTTTTGATGCTGATGCACGAGTGGCTTCAGATTTATTTACAACGGTGGGTTAACTAGTCATCAGGGTAACACACCTTATCCGACACAAAGTCAAGCACAGGAATCAGCTCACTGTCTGCTCTACATACATACACACACACACACGCAGGCCAGCAGTCACACACATGCAAACACACACACACATCCAGCACATGCAAAATGAATCTCAAGGGCACAGCTAAAGTCAGAGCCGCGGGCCCGAGAACATTAACACTCCTGTTTTGGTCTCTCTTGCCATGCATCACTTCATCCTCTTATCCTCCCCTCCATCTTCAATCTGACGCAATCATCAGCTTTAACACACACACCGAGACACACCTGGACTCATAATTTACCCTGGCTAAATCTTTACGCTGTCATTATCAGATCGTTTTTGTCAAAGGGAGGCTTAAAGCGCCGACCGTCCATCTTGTATTACCTCACAATCATTTGGCGCAGAAGGGCACGACCTCTCAGCTGCAACATGCCGGCACTTATCAGAGGACAACAATACTTCCTGTCTGGAGAGCGTAACTATTTTCAGTTTGATGCCGGCGATGGCTGTGCAGCGGACGAAGAGCGGCTGTTGCGTGCTGTAGGTCAGAAAGTGCGGCGGTGTGGCAGTGGAAGCGATTTGTTACTGGTGCTAACGTGACGCCGCACCGAACAGAGGACAGAGTAAAAATACAGCGGACGTTAAAAGACGAGGGTTTGTGTTTGTGGACGTGTAGAAGGTCTGAAACGACCCTCTGAGAAACATGTCTGTGGTCGATAAGCGATTTATAGAGAATTTGAGAAACTCGTGGTTTAAAGGTCAAGTCGAAGTGAGGTTCTCGGTAACAGGCATTTTCCTTTCAAAGCAGTTCTTTACTGGTTGATTTTCCTTTTACAACCCGAAAGCCAACTTGTCATTACATCAACCAGTCAATCAGGTTTATTTGCACAGCGACAAGGCAGTTAAAAAGTGCTTCACATCATGAAAACATAAAAACACCATAAACACATCATCCAGTCAACAATTGTGAAACCAGTAACAGAGATTTCATTTTGTCCAGTGTCATCATTAAAATCATCAATACACATGAAACCCGTTGGTCAGTGTCACCGTTGTTATGGGACGTCATTATAAACGTCTCACCCAGTAAAGACTTGGTGGAGGATCACGGTGCAGGAAGACATTTTAATGTTATCAGTGTCAGTAAATTGATGTCCTCATCCCATTATGTTAATATATTAACACCATTTCACCGGTTTTGTGAATGAAAAGAGAGATTTATTAACACCAAGATGATTTTTATTAGGAAGTGGTCTCTATGGATTCAGTGAAGATTATTTGTGAGTGCACTGACCTCACAAATAAGCTCCATGACAAGTGATTAATTTGATTTACTTGCCAACGCTAAAGGAATATGTTTTTAATGGGTTTTTTTTTTCCAACAAATTTCCTCAACAAATAATTGAGAAAATGTCAAGAATAACAATCCTGACAATAAGGACAGTTTTGGTGGTTTGAAACATCATCTGTTGGAATTTATTGTGACAACAATAAATCAAAATTCTTATAATGACAAGATATGTATCACGATAATTGATCAACGATACGATAAATGCCCTAGAACAGAGATCCTTATTTTCTCTCCCTTGACTGCAGGAAACTAAATTGTTATTTAATTTTTAATCTGTTCTCGGTTTGAGAATCTTTGACACATCGTCTGAGACCGAACCGGAGCTAAGGAAGACCTAAAATCAGTTTATGACTGGGACCAGTTTGCAGGGGGAAAAAAATAAATCCTAACTTTCATCTTACTTTGAGTAAAAAAGATCTAATTTCACAGAGAGTTAGTAGAAAACTGAAGAAAAGATGTGAAAGGCTAACAGCCAAACAGCTGCTGTTTTGGGACAGCTAGACAACTTAAAATAATATTTAAATGTGCTCCATCCATCCATCCATCCATCCATCCATCCATCCATCCATCCATCCATCCATCCATCCATCCATTCATTCATTCATTCATTCATTCATTCATTCATTCATTCATTCATTCATTCATTCATTCATTCATTCATTTTCTATAGTAGCAGGAGGGCTGGTATCTATTTCCAGCAGTCATTGAGCGAAAGGCAGGGGATGTCCTGGAGAGGTCACTACATCATATTGTTAGAGATTGATCGTGTATATTCTTACAGTGGGTCGTTTGTAAGTCTGTTCCTGTTTTCTCTGCCCAGCCCCATCTGAGCTACTCCTAAAGTTACACGCTGCCGGAAGTATCTGCAGACCCAAAAAGGCTTAATCCGGTTCCGACGGCGTCGCAGGGGAACAAGTAGGCATGGGTTTTGTGTCTCAGGGTTTGCCTTGCATTTAAAACATTCCACTTTCAAAACCGCTAAAACTCTCCATCATTCTGCAGCTCTCACAGTTCTCTGAATAAAATGAGTTTGGAGCAAAAGTGATTCACTCCCACCGCCCCTCCCTAACCTGTTTCTGAGCAGTGCAGCCCAAGGCGTTTTTATGTTACCTTTTTACATGAGAAACAGCCATTTTCTCCATTTGCTGTTATTAAGTTTATGTTATTTTAAAAAACAAAACAAAAGTTAGCCTGTTGAAAATCTACAGCAGTAAATCTGTTAAACACAGCGGGTGTTTAATCCATATTTTAGCTTAGTCTTCCACCACTGTGTGCATATGTTAATAAAAAATCAAATAATTTAAAAAGTCTTTGAAAATGACATATCATGAGATACAACGTTATATCAGCTATATCAGGATACTGACTTTCTACACTTTGCAGCAGACCAGTTCCACCTTTTACCAGTCGTTCTGAAAACATCTCCGCTCACTGAAAAATGAAAATTTTTCTACTTAGAGAAAGAAAAACATGGCTGACTGTCTTATTTAAATGAATATTGCATATTTTGAGAATTAAGAGCACAGCTTTTGATGCTGAGGAATGAAAAAACAAAGTTGTTGCTCAGTCAGTCACTCATTGCTGAGGGTATTGATCTTTGCCTTGATCCAAGGAAATGATGAATGAGAGACGGGGGCTGCTTTGAAACCTCACCCCTCCACTCGTAATCTCTTAACACATACTGTGTATGTGCGTGTGTGTGTGTGTGTGTGTGTGTGTGTGTGTGTGTGTGTGTGTGTGTGTGTGTGTGCAGGAGAAGATATCATTTCACCTGCTGTTTAGAACTCAGAGTGCTGTGATGGCTCGCTGCTAAAGCTGCAGATTCATACATGCTTTAAGAGTCCTACTGTCCTCCATGTAGGTGTGTGTGTGCGTGTGTGTGTGTGTGTGTGTGTGCGCGCAGGATTTCTGACAGAATTTGACCTTCTGTACCTGCTGAAAAACAATCTGTTATATGTTTTTTTGTTTTTTTTCTTCCCCTGTCATTTCTTTGAGATTTTCCTTTAGTTTTGTACGTGATGAATCATGAGCAATAAAGAAGTTACCGAATAATTCTGGTTTCACTGAAGCTGAGTGTCGGAGTCCTGGGGGCTTTAGAGGGACGAAAGAGGTTTGGTTAACTCCACGACTGGCTCACAACTGTGAAATGACTGTAATGCAGAAATAAGTGTTTGGCTAAACCAGTGCCTTGCAAAAAGTATTAATATCCTCTGAACTTTTCCGCATCGCTCCCAATTATTTCAGCAGGATTCTCATCGACAGACCAACAGCAGTGCATAATTGTAAAGTGAAAGGTAAAAGATACATGGTTTTACAAATAAAAATCTTACAAAGTATGGCATGCTTTTGTATTTAGCCTCTTTTGCACAGAAACAGACTTGAGCCATGTGTCGAGGCCTCAATGTTTACTAGGAGTTTCTGTTCTGGCCTACTTTTTTTGTTTGTTTGTTTGTTTGTTTTTTTTGCTTTAAAGTCCTTTTATGAAATGCTAAAGAAAGTACTGGAGAGATTTGAATTTTCTTTTTTTTCTCCACAATGTTCCCCATTTCACAACTTCTGGCTACTGCACACTGCCAGTCAGCTGGCCGCTCCTCTAACAAGAATATCTCTTAAAAACTCCTCCTGGTTAGAAACTATGGGTCACTAATATAAAGGGCCGTTTTTGCTATCTGTGTGGATGCAAATTGGTTAACATTGTCAGATGTACTCCCATCATCCTTTTGATGCATTTATTTAGTTACCGTGGCAACTAGGCTCCATTTTCACAATTGGGTTTGCTCCTCTTGTTGAATCTAAAAGTTCTGCGACGAACTGAAATTCCCACAAAATGAACCCAGAAGATCTGCAGACGACTACAAGTGGACAGGATAAAAATTATCTCGGCTTTTTTAAAGCTTTACTGCAAAGTGACCCATAAACACATTCTGCCTGGTCATACCTGGCAGGATCCTGCCTGTCAGGATCCTCTCATGGTAAGGATGATTTTTATTTTTTTTAATTTTTTTTACAATATTTTTAATGATAAAAAGTAGATTTGGAGAAAAGAGAGAGGGAGAACTTGAACATTTTTTCTTTTTCCCCGTCTAAATGAACTGTGACTTGAAAACCTTGGTACCTCACCGAACCGTGACTCATCTGTGCCGTTACACCCGTGGGTTTTTACACATAATCTGCTGTTAGATATTAGCTTCAGTGTACACAGCTCAGTCTCCTTCAATTGTGTCGGAGCAGTTTCAGGTTACAGCTGAGTCAAGCCAAACATCTCTGCTGCTGCTGCTGCTGCTGCTTCACATTTAAAGGCTGAACTGCAGCAAAGCACTCCAGCTTCTCGCGTGAAACCTGCTGATCTTCCTGACTGGCTCCTTTCACTACAACTACTGGGGGAAAAAAAAAAAAAACTGTCTTCACATCTCACTTCTGTAGACTTAACGACATGAATGAAATCAGAAATGAAGTCCTTTGGATCACAACTCAAGGCTGAGGCTAATTGTTTGCAACATTTCGTGTGTTTCTGCTGAACTTGCTGATTGGAGTTGATGTTCAGAGAAATCCATAAAAAACAATAATAATTCAAGCTCCACTTCCTGTAAACTGGACACACTCTGTCACATACACAAACAGAGCTGACATATACGCTCATATAGTAGGAACTGCAATGTTGTTAGCAACCAGCTGATGATTTAAGTGAACATTTTTCATGAATATTTGCTCTGTTCTCTTCTTATCTGTCCTCACACCCCCCTCTCTCTCTTTCTCTCTCTGGCTAGTAACAGCCCACCCCTCCACTTCTCTGTCTCTTTCTTTCCACTCCCTCCTCCCCTGACACCGGTTGTTCTGCCAAGTGCTCAGTCGCTGCGCTAACACCACTGGCAGGGATTGAGCTCTAATCCATCACACAACCCCTGAAACTGCTGGATCTCCAAGCTCTGGCTCTCCCGAAAGCTTTTCCATGCAGGAAGAGGCTGCAGAACGGACAAGGCGAAACTAGGCAGACAGACCTACAGAGGGACGCCAGGCAAACAATGTGGTGGGGAAAAGGGTTTCGCCCTCGTAGACTTATTCTATTTTTAAATGTTTTCCAATCACAAAAACGTGAAATTGGACAAACAAAACCAAAGTAAATAAAAAAAAAGCAGCTTTTAAAAGACGATTTCATCCATTTAGAAGAAAACAAAATAATCTCACTCTTCTTTGCAGAAATGATTTCAGCCACACTGGAGGGTTTTCATGCAGGAATGGCCTCTTTAAGGTCAAGTCACAGCATCACAATTTGATTTAAGTTCAATTCCAAAAACCTTCATGTTAGTTTTTTGAAGCTACTCAGAGTTGGACATGCTGGTTTGTTATTTTTTTATTATTATTATTATTATTGTCTTACTTCACAATCCAAGTGCATCTGAGGTCAAAAGGACAAACTGATGATAGGATGTCCTCTGTCAGGATATCATGGTCATAGTTCCAACTAAAATCTAAAATAATCTAGACCCTGAACCAGCAAAGCATCACACTACCGATAAACACGGTGGTGATGTTTAGCCGTCAGTTTGTTGTTTTGAAACACTGTTAGTTTCATGAACGTTTTCAACAGAATATATTCTCATAAGTCATTGCGATCATCCAGGTATCTTTTAGAAAGCATGAGTGAGGCCTTCAGGGCTTTCTATGTTGTTCTGGGTTCCTCTTTGATCTCCTAAATGAACCGTAGACAAACTTTTTGAGCTTCCCCAGTCGCTCCTGGGGAAGTTCACCACTGTCTCATGTTTCTCTGTTGTGGTTCACTTTAGTCTCAGAAGTGACTCTGTCGTTGTTTTCCAGACACACAGAAGTCAATGTCTTGGTGTTATTCTAACCCGCTTCAAGGGTTTTTGGTTGAGAAATTCATGATTTTACAGGTCTGGCAGCAATTAGCCCCTCTAAGGAATGTAATCTCAAAAATGTGGTTAACAAGTGGGATAATTACTTTTCTCAATCGGGCCAGGTTAGTGTGGATAGCTTTTCTTCCCCCTTAATAAATGATTTTGTCATCTGAAAAATGCATTTTGTATGTAACTCTGCTTATCTTTGTCTGAGATTAAAAGGTGTTTCAAACCATTAAGTGTGACGAAAAAGCAAAAAAAAAAACTGAAGAAATCTTTTTTTTTTTTTTTTTTGACACCAAGTCATTTGCTGCACCAAAAACACAAATCACTTTGCGGTGTGCGTCCGGGAGCGGGTCGGACCGTCTTTAAGTTTATGCGTTCAATTTTGATCCGACCCCTTCATTCTCCCGAGGGCAATTTCAGAGCAGGACCATGAAGCATAGAGTCCACCTAATGCAATAAGTCAATAAAACATCCCATCGTCACACAGACACTCTGCACAAAAACCTCCTTCCAGGGGAAAGCAGGAACATTTTCTCCTCCACCTGCAAATTGTTCCTTCTCCAACCATTTCAACATTTTAACATTCTGGTTCACATCCCCTCATTTCAGACCTGATGGTAGTGCTGCGGTGAGCGAAGTTACAGCACAGATAAATCCTCCTTTCCATTTATATTAAGTGGTGTAAACGACGTGTGGAGTAATGTGCAGGAGAAGGTGAAACGTTCGGCATTGCCGTTAGCGTGACCCCACTTTATAAGGGCGCACATATTCTTGCACTTACGAGCATTAAAGTCGTAAGTGGCATTTTGACAGAAGAAAAGAAAGAAGTATATGGTTGTTGGGGTAGTTTCCATGCAGTGATATTAAGATGAGCTTAGTGAATAAATTATTTGTCCATAAAAAAAAATACCTGTAAAATATTCCAGCTGGCCTACTTCCTGTTATCTATGCAGTTATCATCTTTGTTGATGAGATGATTAGAGTCGCAATAAGATTTTGTCACAGTAAAAACACAAATGACAAACGTAAAGAAAAATTTTTGTATATTTTCATTGTAGTAAACATTTGATCACATTACTGTTTTGAATTTTTCTGACACAGCAACATAAAGTGGTACAATATCGTGAAGTGGAAGCAAAATTATCCATGATTTTAACTTTTATTTTCTGAAAAGTGTGGCATGCATTTGTAATCAGCCTCCCTGAGTCAATAATACTTTATAAAAAAATAAAAATGAAATCATCTTTCACATTTGGAAAGGTCATTTGGAGAATATCTCCAAATGACCTTTCACAGCCAGCTGTGCACATCTAGAGACAGAGATGTTGGTTCAGTTTTTGCTCAAGTTTTCTCAGATTAGATGGAGACGAATCTGGGAACGTAAATGTTTAAGACCCAATAATGTTATCAAGATATTTTAAGTGACTGGCCAATGCAAAGTGGAGCATCACTGCAAAAACACAACATCTTATAAAGTATGTTGGCTCAGTTTTCAGTGCAGATATCTTATTACACTTAAAATACCGTAAAACTAACAAGTTATTTTTCAGCAAGATATAAAAGACTTTTTGTTGCATAAATAATTATTGAATATTGATTTAAAAAAGGAACTAGATCCACTAGCAGATTATTTCACTTAGAACATGAGAAAATGTGAAACAATCTACAAGTTTGTTTTATTAAAATTCAATAGTTATTTACTTAAAACAAGCTCCTATATGTTGCTGAAAAGTTACCTGTGAATTAGTTTTGTCATATTTCAAGTGTAACAAGATACCTGCACTGAAAACTAAACAAAATTACGCGGTGAGATTTTGTGCTTTTGCAGTGTATTTGCCAAATGACAATTTGTAAAAACAGATAAATACATTTTGAGAAATATTTCACTGCTTTACAACACTGAAAAGAGTGAGCTTTCGTGGCATCTCCTTTGGAGATTTCAAAGTGTCGGCTGAGTTCTTGTTTATGTTGCAAATCTTCCCTTAATCTTACAAAATAAAACATCATCTTGTGAGAAAGGAGACAATCAGTTTTTACAGACTCACTAAGGTTTGAACATAAAACAAAACAGAGCAACAAAATAAGCGTGAAATAGTTTAAAGTTATTGGAGACACACTGCAGACTAAGGAAATCAAACGCCGTGGTGAACCCTGAACCACCTCAGGGTTTCTGCTTGCCTCTAATCTTCTTAGTCTCTCATCTCTTTCTATTCTCATTCAAATAAATCACTGACACTGCTTCCATCTGACTTGCACTTTTAGCTATTTAAAAAAGTGTCTAACTTTTGTTACGGTTGATCCTCCGCTCTTATTTAAAACAGTAAGTTCAGTTTTGAACCAATAGTTGTGCTTTGGCTCTTTTATAAAGGTGTGTTGTTTTAACTGGTCTTTTCTTGCTTTTCTGCAGGGATGTAAATCAACACTCTCCTCCTTGTCAGCAAGGTAGAGAGCTGATTGATTTAGCCGCTGCACCATCGCCCTGGCACTGGAACAGGGAGTGACTGAAGGAAGACCGAACAGGAATCAATCCTGCAGCACGTCTCAAATGTGTACCCGCTTTTTTAATGTTAATATCTCATCTTTTCACCTCTTAAAATCTTTTATTTCTATTTCTACAAATGCCTCTGGTGTGTCGTCTGACCACGATTTCCACTCTGCCTCCCTCCTTACTCGTGCTGTATCCTCCTCGTCTTTCTGCTCTACCTCGTGCAACCTCTTCTCATTTTTTTTTTTTTTTGGCAGGAACAGCAGTTTTATTATTGAATGTGACCTCTGCCAGGATGGGTCAGATACTGCGGTGGGGCCCATCTCCGCTTGGAATTTAATGTAGGAATAAGTAGAAAAATAGGGACACAGCTGAGGAAGGTAGATAGGGCAACGTCAAATCAGAGAGCCCATCAATCTTGTGCACCCAGTAGGTGTGAGGGTTAAGCCGGACGGCTGAAGGTATAAAGTATAATACTTCTCTGTCTGAGATTTTGAGACTTGAATCCTGGTTGCTGCATCCCTGCTTGGTTAATCAGTTTAACTGACTTTCTGCTGAAGGACGGGAGACCAAACGTGGCACTCCGGGGCGACACAGTGCCGCGTTTGGTCTCTGCTGCCATCTCAGAGGAGCCTCAATCGATCCAGACAACTCAGTGTGTCACCCGGTCAAGCTGGCAGAGGGAGGGAATAAAACAAGAAGCCAAAGCATCCTAGTCCTCTTCTCCCGCTGCTCCTGCTGCAACCAGTGTAAAAGTTGCAGACGATGTTACACTATTTTTTTTTAGATCATTTGGTATTTGATGTTTGGGACTCTCCACTTTCGCCTGGTTGGAATTTATTTGTCTTAGCCAGGGTTGGATTTACAAGGATATGGGGCCCGGGGCTGGAGCCAGAGTTGGTGCCCTGTCCACTAAGGACAAATTATTTTATGGATGCAAATTACAGTAATAGGTAGTCTTGTGCATCAGCAGGTGTAACTTGATGCACGGTAGGTTAAATGTGTCCCCTCCCCAGTAACTCCATGTTGTTTCCAAAGAATTGCACTTGAATATTGCTTATCTTCACAAACAATACCCCAAGCTATTTATGCAACTTATTTAATGTGGACCTATGAGTTTGTGTAAAACATTCATTCATTAAAAAGTAAAATAAACAAATAAGCCCAAATCCATCTCCCCAAAACAAATATTGTTGCCCTTTCTAAAGTCACATAAATGTCCAGTTATTTCTGCTGAAGTTTGTGGTTGTAACATAACAAAATATAAAAAAAAGTTCAAAGGGTGTGAATACCTTCAAAAAACTCTGCAACGTTCCTATTTTGAAATGCCATGCAGACAGCAAAATATGCACAGGGCTATTATGGATATCTGGGGGCTTGTCCGGGATTTAAACCTAAGATTTTTCTTAAGTTAGGCAATAATTATAATCTCCCAGTCCCATATAATATCAGGATTCATGTTTTGTTTTAATAATTAGACCAGAGAAGCCTGGAACAAAGATTGAGCCGTGATGGGAAGTGTCTCCAGGAGACGCTGACTTCCTGACCTCGACCTGCTGACCTCCTCTCTGACTCCAGATATCCCTGCAGAACTGAACTTCCTCGAAAAACGGAGTCTGGGTTCTTATTTAGTGGATGAACAAAGGATGAGCACAGTTCAATCTTTAAAGAGACAAGAACTAACCAACAAAAAAGCGAAGTGAGAGGAAATACATTTTGTAAAACAAACACAGACTGAGCAATCCTGTGAGACCGAGCCGTACAATCGACTGCGATGCAATCTCAAGGTGCTTTTCTTGCTTTACATTTGGTGCGTGGTCAGGGTGGGGAGCCTGAATCTGTGCTGAGCTGCAGGAGAAGGTGAAAAAGGCAGATTAAACCTCAGAATAGCTGCTCAGTGTTCCTCTAATAGAGCTCGTCTTCCTCTGAGACGAATAGCTCATTACCACAGAACTGCCCCTGAGGACCGTCCCACCCCCCCGCTTTTTGCCACCAGCTCCTAACCCCTTTCTCTAAACCCCCACATCTGCATCAACAACTGTTAATAGCGTCAAAGTAAACATCACTCAGCCTTCTTTTTTTAATGTTACATTCACTGCCAGAGTGAAATCCGCCGTTCAGTCCCACAGCTTTAACTTTCAGCCGACTCTCCTCTACCTCTGTTCCCCGTCGTCCCCTCACTGGGGCGGCTCGTGTCGACACTTTTCCTGATTTGGAAGGCTTAGATGAGAATTCCCCACCTTAATCTCCTCTGTTTCCTTACTTAACCCTCCCAGGGGTTTCAGAGAGCTGCTCTGACCGGCACGCACCCACTGACACGCTCAGAAATGACTGGATCACCATCATTCCCTTTAAATGTGCACTTAATGAGGTCTTGCGTCTTATACTCTCCCGCTCTCGTTGCCTTTTTCTCCCCTCACCCAATAATTGTCATTCTGGTCCTCGACTTTGGTGTCAGATCGAATCATCGGCTAAAAATAAAAAATAAAAAAAATCTGCTGAGCTGCTGTCAGAACCTAGCCTGGCTGGATAATTATTTAAGTAGTGATGGTGGAAGCACTTAGAGCAATGTGGATTCAGCTCTTTATTAATCAAATAAACGGTGAGTATTCACGTAGGTAGGAAAAGAAGGAAGCAGAGGCTGTGTTTGTCGTTTGCCTTCTGAATGAGAAATCCTTTACAACGCCTGCTGTTGAGATGAGAGATGTCATCATGAATTAGACGGCCTGCATGTGGGGGAGCATACTTCATTAGGCTGGCTTCTGATCAGCTCCATCCCTTTAAGTATCGTCTCAAACGCTCAGTGTGGTCGGACTTGATTTTTTTTTTCCACTCATAAAAACCTAAAAGAAAAAAAAAACGTGGAGTATATTTACATTCAGTCCTTTTTAACCCTGATGCCCCTAAATAAATCATGTAATTAAGTCTCAGTATATCTCCAGAGATCATTAGTGTCAAACAGCATCGTGACTTGCAGCTCAGAAATAAAGTTGCAGAGAAGTTTAAATCAGAGAGTGGCTGGAAAATAACATTCCAGCCATTTTTAGTTCATCATCTGAAAATGGCCGCCCACTTTCTTAACAAGTAAGAAAGCAAAGTTTGGAAAGGAAACCGGCTCCATCTCATGTGCAAACACTTGTTATAGAAAGCATTAGATGAGACGAAAATGAAACTTTATGATGCTGGTCCACCTTAGGGAAGCTGGTCCAAGTTGTGGAGCCAAATGCAGGACAAACCTGCTGCAAGAGACTTTGGAGAGCTTCACCGTCCAACATGAGGAAAAAAAAAAAACCAGAAATACCAGAGCTGAAGTGGAATGGTTTAGTGCAAAGTATGTCTTAAAGCGTTCAAACGGCCCAGTCAAAGTCCAGATTTAGAACAGCCAAGAATCTGTGTGGAAAATTGCTGGTCAGCTTGAGCATCTGTGCAAAAAAACAAAAACAAAACAAAAGAGCAAACATTTCAGTCTCTAGATGAGCAAATTAGCTTTACAAAGTCCTGACGCTTTTTTCCGATTTTAATTTGAAAGGTTTTTGAAAACCATGTATCTTTTCCTTGCACTTTGCAATTATGCACCCCTGTGTGTTGGTCTACTCTACTTAATGAAAAAGCTATAAAATACATTAAAAATGAGATAACATGAAAAACACCAAAATAAATAAATAAATAAAAACTTTGAGGGGCGTGTTAAAGGTTTTGCATTGCTCTTTTTACTGTGACTTTATTGACCTCTCAGAAATGAATTCATGCATTTCAATGAAAACACAAATAAATTCTCACATGCCCTTTCTCCCAGAAAGTGCTGCCTCAGCCCTTTGCCTTCCCGTCTATAGCTGCAGTCCTGGTGTGATGGATGGCCTGCTGAACCTCGTGCCGGGTAAATCGCTGTTGTCTGCCTCCCCTCAGGAGACGCTGGACAGTAAAAACCAACAAAGAAGAAATGGTGCGGCGACTTTGAGTCCAGCAAACTAACTTTGAGATGGACCAAACGGGCGTGTGAAGAAACCCGGGACGTGGATTTGTGGGAAAACCCAACAAAACACACCAGACGCAGATAATATCGCTTCAGTCTGTTTTTAGGTCAACTTCATCACCCAGAACCACTCCTGAACTTTGGCTCTTTTCTTTGAAATATTCCATCGATCACCAGGAGATTAAATGCTACATCTTTATTTATTTATTTTTTTAACCATCTTCTGTCTCGTACCCACTAATAAACCTACTCAAAACTTTACAAGATGACTCAATATGAATAAGCATTTGCCTAATGCACGGGTTTACAAATTTGCAAAAGCAAGGTCAGCTGTACTGAGGCCTGCAGCTAAAAACAGCCTTTTATAGATCAATGCAAAAATGAAGGAACACTGAAAAAAGTGATTTTGGAGAGTGGTAAATATGATCTAAAAAAATCATATAAAATG